>NC_073692.1:22657009-22739234 GCF_029784155.1 Uranotaenia lowii
AAAAATGACAGAAATGACAAAAAATGAAGCAAAAATGACAAAAAAAGTGACAAAAATGACAAAAATGACAAAAATGACAAAAATGACAAAAATGACAAAAATGACAAAAATGACAAAAATGACAAAAATGACAAAAATGACAAAAATGACAAAAATGACAAAAATGACAAAAATGACAAAAATGACAAAAATGACAAAAATGACAAAATGACAAAAATGACAAAATGACAAAAATGACAAAAATGACAAAAATGACAAAAATGACAAAAATGACAAAAATGACAAAAATGACACAAAAATGACAAAAATGACAAAAATGACAAAAATGACAAAAATGACAAAATGACAAAAATGACAAAAATGACAAAATGACAAATGACAAAAATGACAAAAATGACAAAAATGACAAAAATGACAAAAATGACAAAAATGACAAAAATGACAAAATGACAAAAATGACAAAAATGACAAAAATGACAAAAATGACTAAATGACAAAATGACAAAAATGACAAAAATGACAAAAATGACAAAAATGACAAAAATGACAAAAATGACAAAAATGACAAACAATGACAAAAATGACAAAAATTACAAAATGAATTACAAAAATTACAAAATTACAAAATTACAAAAATTACAAAAAAATGACAAAAACTACAAAAAATGACAAAACTGACAAAATGACAAAAATGACAAAAATGACAAAAATGACAAAAATGACAAAAATGACAAAAATGACAAAAAATGACAAAAATGACAAAAATGACAAAAATGACAAAAATGACAAAAATGACAAAAATGACAAAAATGACAAAAATGACAAAAATGACAAAAATGACAAAAATGACAAAAATGACAAAGACAAAATGACAAAATGACAAAAATGACAAAAATGACAAAAATGACAAAAATGACAAAAATGACAAAAATGACAAAAATGACAAAATGACAAAAATGACAAAAATGACAAAAATGACAAAAATGACAAAAATGACAAAAATGACAAAAATGACAAAAATGACAAAAAATGACAAAAATGACAAAAATGACAAAATGACAAAAATGACAAAAATGACAAAAATGACAAAAATGACAAAAATGACAAAAATGACAAAAATGACAAAAATGACAAAAATGACAAAAATGACAAAATGACAAAAATGACAAAAATGACAAAAATGACAAAATGACAAAAATGACAAAAATGACAAAAATGACAAAAATGACAAAAATGACAAAAATGACAAAAATGACAAAAATGACAAAAATGACAAAAATGACAAAAATGACAAAAATGACAAAAATGACAAAAATGACAAAAATGACAAAAATGACAAAAATGACAAAAATGACAAAAATGACAAAAATGACAAAAATGACAAAAATGACAAAAATGACAAAAATGACAAAAATGACAAAAATGACAAAAATGACAAAAATGACAAAAATGACAAAAATGACAAAAATGACAAAAATGACAAAAATGACAAAAATGACAAAAATGACAAAAATGACAAAAATGACAAAAATGACAAAAATGACAAAAATGACAAAAATGACAAAAATGACAAAAATGACAAAATGACAAAAATGACAAAAATGACAAAAATGACAAAAATGACAAAAATGACAAAAATGACAAAAATGACAAAAATGACAAAAATGACAAAAATGACAAAAATGACAAAAATGACAAAAATGACAAAAATGACAAAAATGACAAAAATGACAAAAATGACAAAAATGACAAAAATGACAAAAATGACAAAAATGACAAAATGACAAAAATGACAAAAATGACAAAAATGACAAAAATGACAAAAATGACAAAAATGACAAAAATGACAAAAATGACAAAAATGACAAAAATGACAAAAATGACAAAATGACAAAAATGACAAAAATGACAAAAATGACAAAAATGACAAAAATGACAAAAATGACAAAAATGACAAAAATGACAAAAATGACAAAAATGACAAAAATGACAAAAATGACAAAAATGACAAAAATGACAAAAATGACAAAAATGACAAAAATGACAAAAATGACAAAAATGACAAAAATGACAAAAATGACAAAAATGACAAAAATGACAAAAATGACAAAAATGACAAAAATGACAAAAATGACAAAAATGACAAAAATGACAAAAATGACAAAAATGACAAAAATGACAAAAATGACAAAAATGACAAAAATGACAAAAATGACAAAAATGACAAAAATGACAAAAATGACAAAAATGACAAAAATGACAAAAATGACAAAAATGACAAAAATGACAAAAATGACAAAAATGACAAAAATGACAAAAATGACAAAAATGACAAAAATGACAAAAATGACAAAAATGACAAAAATGACAAAAATGACAAAAATGACAAAAATGACAAAAATGACAAAAATGACAAAAATGACAAAAATGACAAAAAATGACAAAAATGACAAAAATGACAAAAATTACAAAATTACAAAAATTACAAAATGACAAAATGACAAAAATGACAAAAATGACAAAAATGACAAAATGACAAAAATGACAAAAATGACAAAAATGACAAAAATGACAAAAATGACAAAAATGACAAAAATGACAAAAATGACAAAAATGACAAAAATGACAAAAATGACAAAAATGACAAAAATGACAAAAATGACAAAAATGACAAAAATGACAAAATGACAAAAATGACAAAAATGACAAAAATGACAAAAATGACAAAAATGACAAAAATGACAAAAATGACAAAAATGACAAAAATGACAAAAATGACAAAAATGACAAAAATGACAAAAATGACAAAAATGACAAAAATGACAAAAATGACAAAAATGACAAAAATGACAAAATGACAAAAATGACAAAAATGACAAAATGACAAAAATGACAAAAATGACAAAATGACAAAAATGACAAAAATGACAAAAATGACAAAAATGACAAAAATGACAAAAATGACAAAAATGACAAAAATGACAAAAATGACAAAAATGACAAAAATGACAAAAATGACAAAAATGACAAAAATGACAAAAATGACAAAAATGACAAAAATGACAAAAATGACAAAAATGACAAAAATGACAAAAATGACAAAAATGACAAAAATGACAAAATGACAAAATGACAAAATGACAAAAATGACAAAAATGACAAAAATGACAAAAATGACAAAAATGACAAAAATGACAAAAATGACAAAAATGACAAAAATGACAAAAATGACAAAAATGACAAAAATGACAAAAATGACAAAAATGACAAAATGACAAAAATGACAAAAATGACAAAAATGACAAAAATGACAAAAATGACAAAAATGACAAAAATGACAAAAATGACAAAAATGACAAAAATGACAAAAATGACAAAAATGACAAAAATGACAAAAATGACAAAAATGACAAAATGACAAAAATGACAAAAATGACAAAAATGACAAAAATGACAAAAATGACAAAAATGACAAAAATGACAAAAATGACAAAAATGACAAAATGACAAAAATGACAAAAATGACAAAAATGACAAAAATGACAAAAATGACAAAAATGACAAAAATGACAAAAATGACAAAAATGACAAAAATGACAAAAATGACAAAAATGACAAAAATGACAAAAATGACAAAATGACAAAATGACAAAAATGACAAAAATGACAAAAATGACAAAAATGACAAAAATGACAAAAATGACAAAAATGACAAAAATGACAAAATGACAAAAATGACAAAAATGACAAAAATGACAAAAATGACAAAAATGACAAAAATGACAAAAATGACAAAATGACAAAAATGACAAAAATGACAAAAATGACAAAAATGACAAAAATGACAAAAATGACAAAAATGACAAAAATGACAAAAATGACAAAATGACAAAAATGACAAAAATGACAAAAATGACAAAAATGACAAAAATGACAAAAATGACAAAAATGACAAAAATGACAAAAATGACAAAAATGACAAAAATGACAAAAATGACAAAAATGACAAAAATGACAAAAATGACAAAAATGACAAAAATGACAAAAATGACAAAAATGACAAAAATGACAAAAATGACAAAAATGACAAAATGACAAAAATGACAAAAATGACAAAATGACAAAAATGACAAAAATGACAAAAATGACAAAAATGACAAAAATGACAAAAATGGACAAAAATGACAAAAATGACAAAATGACAAAAATGACAAAAATGACAAAAATGACAAAAATGACAAAATGACAAAAATGACAAAAATGACAAAAATGACAAAAATGACAAAAATGACAAAAATGACAAAAATGACAAAAATGACAAAAATGACAAAAATGACAAAAATGACAAAAATGACAAACAAAAATGACAAAAATGACAAAAATGACAAAAATGACAAAAATGACAAAAATGACAAAAATGACAAAAATGACAAAAATGACAAAAATGACAAAAATGACAAAAATGACAAAAATGACAAAAATGACAAAAATGACAAAAATGACAAAAATGACAAAAATGACAAAAATGACAAAAATGACAAAAATGACAAAAATGACAAAAATGACAAAAATGACAAAAATGACAAAAATGACAAAAATGACAAAAATGACAAAAATGACAAAAATGACAAAAATGACAAAAATGACAAAAATGACAAAAATGACAAAAATGACAAAAATGACAAAAATGACAAAAATGACAAAAATGACAAAAATGACAAAAATGACAAAAATGACAAAAATGACAAAAATGACAAAAATGACAAAAATGACAAAAATGACAAAAATGACAAAAATGACAAAAATGACAAAAATGACAAAAATGACAAAAATGACAAAAATGACAAAAATGACAAAAATGACAAAAATGACAAAAATGACAAAAATGGACAAAAATGACAAAAATGACAAAAATGACAAAAATGACAAAAATGACAAAAATGCCAAAAATGACAAAAACGACAAAAATGACAAAAATAAAAAATTTAAAAAATGACAAAAATGACAAAAATAACCAAAATGACAAAAATGACAAAAATAACAAAAATGACAAAAATGACAAAAATTAAAAAATAACAAAATTACAAAAATTACAAAAAATGACAAAAATTACAAAAAATGACAAAACTGACAAAAATGACAAAAATGACAAAAATGACAAAAATGAGAAAAATGACAAAAATGACAAAAATGACAAAAATGACAAAAATGACAAAAATGACAAAAATGACAAAAATGACAAAAATGACAAAAATGACAAAAATGACAAAAATGACAAAAATGACAAAAATGACAAAAATGACAAAAATGACAAAAATGACAAAAATGACAAAAATGACAAAAATGACAAAAATGACAAAAATGACAAAAATGACAAAAATGACAAAAATGACAAAAATGACAAAAATGACAAAAATGACAAAAATGACAAAAATGACAAAAATGACAAAAATGACAAAAATGACAAAAATGACAAAAATGACAAAAATGACAAAAATGACAAAAATGACAAAAATGACAAAAATGACAAAAATGACAAAAATGACAAAAATGACAAAAATGACAAAAATGACAAAAATGACAAAAATGACAAAAATGACAAAAATGACAAAAATGACAAAAATGACAAAAATGACAAAAATGACAAAAATGACAAAAATGACAAAAATGACAAAAATGACAAAAATGACATAAATGACAAAAATGACAAAATGACAAAAATGACAAAAATGACAAAAATGACAAAAATGACAAAAATGACAAAAATGACAAAAATGACAAAAATGACAAAAATGACAAAAATGACAAAAATGACAAAAATGACAAAAATGACAAAAATGACAAAAATGACAAAAATGACAAAAATGACAAAAATGACAAAAATGACAAAAATGACAAAAATGACAAAAATGACAAAAATGACAAAAATGACAAAAATGACAAAAATGACAAAAATGACAAAAATGACAAAAATGACAAAAATGACAAAAATGACAAAAATGACAAAAATGACAAAAATGACAAAAATGACAAAAATGACAAAAATGACAAAAATGACAAAAATGACAAAAATGACAAAAATGACAAAAATGACAAAAATGACAAAAATGACAAAAATGACAAAAATGACAAAAATGACAAAAATGACAAAAATGACAAAAATGACAAAAATGACAAAAATGACAAAAATGACAAAAATGACAAAAATGACAAAAATGACAAAAATGACAAAAATGACAAAAATGACAAAAATGACAAAAATGACAAAAATGACAAAAATGACAAAAATGACAAAAATGACAAAAATGACAAAAATGACAAAAATGACAAAAATGACAAAAATGACAAAAATGACAAAAATGACAAAAATGACAAAAATGACAAAAATGACAAAAATGACAAAAATGACAAAAATGACAAAAATGACAAAAATGACAAAAATGACAAAAATGACAAAAATGACAAAAATGACAAAAATGACAAAAATGACAAAAATGACAAAAATGACAAAAATGACAAAAATGACAAAAATGACAAAAATGACAAAAATGACAAAAATGACAAAAATGACAAAAATGACAAAAATGACAAAAATGACAAAAATGACAAAAATGACAAAAATGACAAAAATGACAAAAATGACAAAAATGACAAAAATGACAAAAATGACAAAAATGACAAAAATGACAAAAATGACAAAAATGACAAAAATGACAAAAATGACAAAAATGACAAAAATGACAAAAATGACAAAAATGACAAAAATGACAAAAATGACAAAAATGACAAAAATGACAAAAATGACAAAAATGACAAAAATGACAAAAATGACAAAAATGACAAAAATGACAAAAATGACAAAAATGACAAAAATGACAAAAATGACAAAAATGACAAAAATGACAAAAATGACAAAAATGACAAAAATGACAAAATATGCATAAAGAACATTCAAATTAAGAAATTGAATCAACTTATAGAACTGACAAAATCATTGAAATTTATGTTTTATACAAAATGATACACAATTTAGAATATTAAAAAATGACAAATAAAAATTATTTAATAAAATTTAGAAAAATATAACAAATTGTCGAATTTTCATAAAAAAAAAATTTGTCAGTTTTGACAATTTAGATCACTATGTCAACTTTTCCCTGTATTTGTTAGTTTTGATAGTTTTGTCAGTTTTGTTAATTTTTTAAATTTTGTTAATTTTTTTATTTTATCATTTTTTTCAATGATGTCCATTCTGTCAGTTCTTTTCAGTTTTTTTCCTTTTGTAATTTTTTTTCTTATGTCAATTTTATCTTTTTTGTCGATTTGTTTGTTTGAAAAATAGCTTAAATGACAAAAGTGATGAATTTGATAACAATTACTTAATGATTCAGAATTTAGAAACCTATCATTTGTTTTTTATTTTATTTTCTACGTAATACAGGCTGAGCGAAATGCTAAAATCCCCTGTCATTGGTATACAATTGGTTTTTATTTATCTTAATATTGACAGATAAAATATGAAAACTATTATTGTCTTTCACACGTATATTTCAAAAATCACGATTTCTTTATGATGAACCAACGAAAGCTGAAAGCCATAGCTATGTGGATTGAAGTTTGAGATATATTTTCTATAGCTCAACTCACTTAGGTTAAAAAAGATACTGTACAATCACCCCATGATATGTTTGTTTACTGAGGAAAGTTTTGGTGAAATGTGTCAATATTTTATATAGTTTGAATTACCTTGTATTTTTCTTGAACGTAAAATGGGGTCTGAAAAATATCATTGTACCTATTGCTAACATTATTTAAATATACTAGTGTTAGAGAACTTGAATGGTTTTATTTTCAGTAACAATAAGGAATAGTCGAATAGTCATTTAATTAATTAGTTTTCATTCAAAATTTATCACTGTTGAACCCTTTTCTTACCACGAGGTTTCCCACGATTTATATCGAGAAATATTGATTTACAACTCAATTTCTAAAACAAAAAAAATGCAAATGCATCCATTTGAAAATTTGGGTTATTGACATGGGTCAATACTTTAGCATACCCATTCCTCAAAATTCTTATTATTGAAATGTGTTCATTTTTGCGGATGAAATAACTATTCTTAAGCAAAAAAAAAATGACGGAATGATTTTCACGAGTAAAGATTAACAGCTTCACAAGAAGAATAAGTTTTGTTTCAAATGTATGAAAACTGATTGATACCATAGATTGATTCTGCTTGCATAGGCAACGTTCCGCACGTCAGTATTTTTATTTGAGGATGAAAACTTATTGGATGAAGTTATTGAACATTAAATCAAGACTTGAAAAAAATTCGAAAATGTCCTACTTTAGTGCAGCTTTTGATTTGCCGATCAAAAAATAGTGCATCGATTTTTTCCAAACTTTTCGCATTGATTCTTCACTCATACCTGCACATTCAGTGAGAAAAAGGTGTTGATCAAAAGCACACAGTTCGAATGCGAGCTGTGAAAAGTTGTGGATAACCTGTGTTACCATGTGAAGGAAAGGATTTAGTCTGTTTCTGAAAAGCCTAATGAATGTTTTGAGTTTAACTTACAAAATCTGCACCGTTTGATGTTTACCTGGAAATAAAAAAGAAATATGTTAGCTCTATGTCGGTACAATTTAAAAGCTAATATAAACTTTTTACATCGGATGGTTGAGGATATGGATAAAATGGCAAAATTTCCTTAATGACACTGAAAACAATTCAGATTGTTTAAAACCGGTTGTTTGATTCATATACTTTTTTCCGTTCAACGGTGAATTTGAATTCAAATACCATTCTGATAGATTAAACATATTGATATTTATTATCTTTCTCGGTATTCCGATCATCAAACACAGCATCCGGTACGAATCCAATTTCAGCTTCAACTTTCATTCCATTTTCCACTTCTTTTACGACTGATAACATTGTCGGGGATGACGGAAGATGAAAAGCGGCAAACCATCTGTCATAAGCCATCGATTTTCAGCGCACGTAGTCAGAGAGGTAAAAAATATTGGCAGATCGTCGCCGTGCCCTTTCGTCGAATCAAAAGTGGGTATGGAAGGTATTGCACAAACTTTGTCTCAGGTGGAAAGTATACAACGGTTTATTTATTTATGTACCTCTGCGTATTTTTTCCGCAACAATGAGCGATGATATCTGTGTGACAGCTTGACGTACCGTTATATGAGGGTGTAAGATAAAGTGATATTGCAAAAAGGTATCGTAAAATTTTAAATGTGGCTTTTCTTTTTCATGATCTAATACCGGTTAGTGGGAATAATAAAAAAAGAGGGAATATTCTTCAGATGCATGATGTAATCTGAGTTACATTTTTTGTCCTCTTCAAATATGTTGCTTTTGTAATTCTCATTCAAGTTTAAAATTGAGGTTTTAAAAATTAAAACTTCGTTCGTTTTTTTTTTTTTCAAGATTATAAAAGATTTAGTTTTTCTCAGCTACCTAAACTGAAAAATTATTGTTGACTAAAGTTATGTTTTTCAATTCAACTCGTTTTATTCTATATATTCAAAACATTGATCGGAACCCTCCAAGAAATCCATACAAATCCGTTTATATGCATTTCCTGTTAGCCTAACAAGGGTTTCGATCGTTTCAACTTCCATGGATTTGTTTTTCCGATACAAGCCCACCTGGAAGTTCCGGAAAATGCTCCCACTCATGACGAATTCCTCCTAGGGCATGTATGAATGGACGTATGCCTACAAAAGACGGCACCTAGTTCTTTTCTCCGAGAAAAATCCATGGCAAAGGAGGTGTTTTATTTCGGTTATCGGCTTTGCGCTGGGAGCTTTTGGCCAGTAGGGCCTCTAGTGAGAACAATCACCCGGATGCTGGAAGGGATTTGTCGGACGGATGTTGTTGTAGCTCTTCTAGCCAATCGCAGCAGGGAAATAATAAATTTCACATATCGAGCTAGGAACGTATGCGTACTGCTTTCTGGCCCTTGTTTTATTTTTTCTTAGGCAGTTGGAAGGCAAACCATTGAAATGGGGTTCCGAGATTTGGTGGCATTTAGATGAATTTAGGGTTATCCAGAAAGGAGGAATTTGGTTGATTCTTTTATCTGTTTTTGAGAATGATTTGTGCTTTGTGGAAACAGCTTTATAATAAAGTGTTATTTGTGAGAGATTCTGAATATGTTGGAATGAACTTTCGAAATCAAGCTCAAAAGAATACAAATTAATTCTACTGCCACTAAACAGGGTCAGCAAACAGAGCAGAACAAAGTCGACGAGAAAGGACCAATCGTTTTGCCCTTCGCCCGGATTTAGTCCTGGTCTCGAATCATCGAACTCGAGGGCCCGGTCCAGAGCATAATCTGAAGAAAATTATGCAAAAATCTCGATCCCCCTTTCACCTTGCTCGAGCGACTTAGACAAACGGGTCCCGTTAGGGAAATCCTTGTTCTCAATCTTGAAAGTGAAAAAAGATTTGGCAACTGATGGATGTAACGAACGAAAGGAAGCAAAAAACGGCTTGGAGCTATCCCGCAGCATCCCAAATGAATACATATTTCGGGCTAATGCTCCTGTTTGTATATTCCCGTCCTTAAAAACCCAAACCAGCCGGGCCTTCTTCAGTAGGAAAAAAAGTGATTTTCTTCCTCCGGCTGACAGGACACAAAACCCGAAACGGTATGCTTTCGGAGGAATATAAGATGGAACGAAATAAAAATAAATTTGCAATTCAAGTTTAACGTCGCCGTTGTCGTCGTCCTCGTTCTTCGCCGGCATCTTCATGGTCCGCCATCATCATCAGGGTGACGATTTGGATCGGTGCCGAGTTTAAATTATCGTCAAATACTAACGAAGTGCCTCGGATCGACGCCATTTGTTTGTTTTGTCGGGATTTTTCCCCCGGTATTCCTCCCTGCTGGGGTACCAAGGGGAAACAAATTATGACAAACGGGAAAATTATGCACGCGATTATGGCTTTAAACAACGAAAAAAAAGAGCTTCCCTAGTATTCGGGTCATGGAAGTTTTATTTACATATATTTCTAGCAGTGGAAGCTCAAAACTAATGGGTTGAACACCGGTGAGCAAACTGAGATTTTAACCCTCATCCGCATTAGATTTCATTACCGTAATCAGCACTAGGAGTGTCATTTTGACACTCCAAGCTAAAATCGTCATAAATCTCTTTATATCTAACCGATTACAATGAAACTTATATCACTAGAAAGCTTGTGATGTCAGTAAAATATGTTTAGAACATTATATATAGCTTAAGCTTCTAGTTTTCTCGTTATTCAGCATGAAAGAAAAAAAATCCGAGAAAACATGCCTCAGGAAAACTGCTGTAGTTCATATATTACACGTCTAAAAAAATATTTGCCTTATACATATAAAAGCTGAAGTTAATGTCTACATCATGAAAAAAATAAATATTTTTTTAATGAAATGGTCACAAAAAGTTCAAAAAAGTGGTCTGAAAAACCTACTTTTCATTCGATTGCTAGTAAATACTATTTAAGCGATGGTAAAGTGTTTTAAAAAATATGAATACAAACTTTATTGAAATTCTAACATTTTGTTGTCTTTAGATTTTCGATGCAACAAAAATTGAATTTACTGGAATTTTTCAAAGTTGGCTACTTTAGGCGATTTTTTCACTAATTGAAATTTCATCTGTTTTTGTGGTCCTCCGTCAGGTTGTACCCGGATTTTCAGTGCTTTCTCGCCGTTTGAAGCAATCAAAACTATATCCATTGAAAAGGGAATTTGATTGTGAGGTGCAACAATTTACGCTGTGAGATTTCACAAAAATATGAAAATTATAAACGTAAAATCATTCCTGAATTTCTAAAACCACAAGCAAAACGTGTTTGTTTGCTCTCCGAGTAGGTACGGTGGGTGGTGATTTGGTCAGAGAGCGAAGCCGACAGACGAAGAAATGCACGACACGCATCGTTATTTCGTCTGTCGGCTTCGCTCTCTGACCAAATCACCACCCACCGTACCTACTCGGAGAGCAAACAAACACGTTTTGCTTGTGGTTCTAGAAATTCAGGAATGATTTTACGTTTATAATTTTCATATTTTTGTGAAATCTCACAGCGTAAATTGTTGTACCTCACTAGAATGTAGATTAAATTCCCTTTTCAATGGATATAGTTTTGATTGCTTCAAACGGCGAGAAAGCACTGAAAATCCGGGTAAAACCTGAAGGAGGACCACAAAAACAGATGAAATTTCAATTAGTGAAAAAATCGTGCAAAGTAGCCAACTTTGAAAAATTCCAGTAAATTCATATTTTGTTGCATCGAAAATCTAAGACAGCAAATGTTAGAATTTCAATAAAGTTTGTAGTCATATTTTTTAAAACACTCTACCATCGCTCAAACAGTATTTACTAGCAATCGAATAAAAAGTAGGTTTTTCAGACCACTTTTTTGAACTTTTTGTGACCATTTCATTAAAAAAAATTTAAAAAAACATTCCTTTGTTCCATGATGTAGACATTAACTTCAGGTTTCATATGTATAAGACAAATATTTTTTTGGACGTGTAATATATGAACCACAGCAGTTTTCCTGAGGCATGTTTTTTCTGATTTTTTTTTCTTTCATGCTGAATAACGAATAAATTAGAAGCTTTAGCTAAGTATAATGTTCTAAACATATTTTACTGACATTACAAGGTTTCTATTGATATAAGTTTTATATGAAGTTCATAATAATTCAAACGACTTAAATTGATTTTACTTTTGGAGTGTCAAAATGACACTCTAAGTCGGAAAAGGGAGTTTTTTTGTCCAGGCTTCCAGGGTTCGTCCATAAATAAAGTAAAGATGCAATATTAAAGAACTTTTGAATTCATTTAGGGTCCTCGAAGAAATTTTTGTTTTATGAAGCCTCTGAAAAAAGTTACAAGCATTCAAACTTGAAATAGTGTCAAAATGACACTCTAATGCGGATGAGGGTTAAAAGGCAACTCATGAAAAAAACGCAACACGAAAACATTGAAGCGTGTTTTGAGAGTACTTTTATGGACAAAATCTTTAGGCGCTAACTTAAAAATTAACCAGAAAGTGCAAATTTCAGAAAATTTTTTTTTACTGGAAAAGCGTTAAAGACTGTTTTGTTCTAAACGCGCTTGTTCGTTCTTATTTGGAAAATGTCCTGCCTGGTCTTGTTTCACGAATATCTAAAAAAAAGCATTGGATTGGATAATTATCTACAATTTACCAAACTACACAACCTTTTACTTTTAATTTTGTGAAAAAATTCAAGCTGTCGAAACAGTCAAAATTATCAAAAATTTTAAATCGTCAAATTGTCAAAATTGTCAAAATTGTCAAAATTGTCAAAATTGTCAAAATTGGCAAAATTGACAAAATTGTCAAAATTGTAAAAAGTCAAAATTGTCAAAATTGTCAAAATTGTCAAAATTGTCAAAATTGTCAAAATTGTCAAAATTGTCAAAATTGTCAAAATTGTCAAAATTGTCAAAATTGTCAAAATTGTCAAAATTGTCAAAATTGTCAAAATTGTCAAAATTGTCAAAATTGTCAAAATTGTCAAAATTGTCAAAATTGTCAAAATTGTCAAAATTGTCAAAGTTGTCAAAATTGTCAAAATTGTCAAAATTGTCAAAATTGTCAAAAATGTCAAAATTGTCAAAATTGTCAAAATTGTCAAAATTGTCAAAACTGTCAAAATTGTCAAAATTGTCAAAATTGACAAAATTGACAAAATTGACAAAATTGACAAAATTGACAAAATTGACAAAATTGACAAAATTGACAAAATTGACAAAATTGACAAAATTGACAAAATTGACAAAATTGACAAAATTGACAAAATTGACAAAATTGACAAAATTGACAAAATTGACAAAATTGACAAAATTGACAAAATTGACAAAATTGACAAAATTGACAAAATTGACAAAATTGACAAAATTGACAAAATTGACAAAATTTACAAAATTGACAAAATTGACAAAATTGACAAAATTGACAAAATTGACAAAATTGACAAAATTGACAAAATTGACAAAATTGACAAAATTGACAAAATTGACAAAATTGTTAAAATTGTTAAAATTGTCAAAATTGTCGAAATGGTAAAAATTGTCAAAATTGTCAAAATTGTCAAAATTGTCAAAATTGTCAAAATTGTCAAAATTGTCAAAATTGTCAAAATTGTCAAAATTGTCAAAATTGACAAAATTGACAAAATTGACAAAATTGACAAAATTGACAAAATTGACAAAATTGACAAAATTGATAAAATTGACAAAATTGACAAAACTGACAAAATTGACAAAATTGACAAAATTGACAAAATTGACAAAATTGACAAAATTGACAAAATTGACAAAATTGACAAAATTGACAAAATTGACAAAATTGACAAAATTGACAAAATTGACAAAATTGACAAAATTGACAAAATTGACAAAATTGACAAAATTGACAAAATTGACAAAATTGACAAAATTGACAAAATTGACAAAATTGACAAAATTGACAAAATTGACAAAATTGACAAAATTGACAAAATTGACAAAATTGACAAAATTGACAAAATTGACAAAATTGACAAAATTGACAAAATTGACAAAATTGACAAAATTGACAAAATTGACAAAATTGACAAAATTGACAAAATTGACAAAATTGACAAAATTGACAAAATTGACAAAATTGACAAAATTGACAAAATTTACAAAATGGACAAAAATGGACAAAAATTGACAAAATTGACAAAATTCACAAAATTGACAAAATTGACAAAATTGACAAAATTGACAAAATTGACAAAATTGACAAAATTGACAAAATTGACAAAATTGACAAAATTGACAAAATTGACAAAATTGACAAAATTGACAAAATTGACAAAATTGACAAAATTGACAAAATTGACAAAATTGACAAAATTGACAAAATTGACAAAATTGACAAAATTGACAAAACTGACAAAATTTACAAAACTGATAAAATTGACAAAATTGACAAAATTGACAAAATTGCAAAATTGACACAATTGACAAAATTGACATAATTGACAAAATTTATATCTTTTAATAAAAAATTGATGATTTCTTACTTATTTTCAGGTGAGATGAAATGACAGAAGATTAACAAAATCCATAAAAAAAACAGTGCTTGGTATTGTACATATCTTTTATCAGACTATTCTCGATCACAGCAATTAAAATTGCGATATTCTGTTGGCAAAAAGCTGCACCTTTTGAATTTGTTCAACTTTGAATCGCAAAAAGTCGGAACTTCTGCTTTTTTATGTTACACAAAAAATATAACTAATAACACGTTCCCCAACAGAAATGACACGTTCAGCTGTATCCGTTTTTTAATGGTTGGAACACGTTTCAACATTTTCACTCTGATAAAAAAGGTGGATATTTGCCATGTCAGAATGCTGCTGCCTTTATGTTCAGGGTGGGGGCATTGGGGCAAACAAGAGAGCAAGAATCGAGTGGATTATACACCTATAGATGAGTCGAACTCCAAATGAACACATCCAAATTATCGAAGCCCGGAGGAGGATGAGGATGATTTTGTTATTTTTTGCTGCTCCAGGAAAATCGTATTTTCCACACCATGTGGCACGGAACTAGATCAAAAATTATACATCTGATCCTTGTGTTGAATCCGGGAACCGTGTGCTGCTCGGAAAACAATTTCCACGAACTACATCGAATCAGTGGAATAACATCGAGCACACACAAATATTCGTACACTTCTATATCGGAACCGCCATTTGGTTGAGAGCGAAAGTCGGATCCCCCGAATTACCGGGGATCACACTGCTGGTTGCCGCCATTCAGGAGCATGATTTTAATTTCAAGCACGTCCCACTTGCAAATAGTCAGCACAACCATATGTGACTTGTCGGTGTCATCGAACAGCAAACTCGAAAATGACGCTTAAGTACCCACCTACTGGAAGAATCGACGGAAACATCACAAAACGCTATAGATTGTTGCCGGATGTAGTAGACAGTCCCGTTTAGTTTGGCTGAAGGATATCCGCTTAACGATTCCTACCAGGTCGCACAACAATCCGATTTTGGACCACCCATTCAGGAACTTTGTCCTTCTGCTGTTGTCTTCTCGTAAAGTTCGTAAATAGCACCAGTGGCTACGTTCCATAAGTACTCTCGCTAAGCATCATTGAAATTCAACAAACTACTCCGGATGAAGTTGCTTCAAACAGAGCTTTAGAAGTTTACTGCTGTAGGGTGGATTTTGAAAATTTCGACAATTTTGAAAATTTTGACAATTTTGACAATTTTGACAATTTTGACAATTTTGACAATTTTGACAATTTTGACAATTTTGACAATTTTGACAATTTTGACAATTTTGACAATTTTGACAATTTTGACAATTTTGACAATTTTGACAATTTTGACAATTTTGACAATTTTGACAATTTTGACAATTTTGACAATTTTGACAATTTTGACAATTTTGACAATTTTGACAATTTTGACAATTTTGACAATTTTGACAATTTTGACAATTTTGACAATTTTGACAATTTTGACAATTTTGACAATTTTGTCAATTGTGTCAATTTTGTCAATTTTGACAATTTTGACAATTTTGACAATTTTGACAATTTTGACAATTTTGACAATTTTGACAATTTTGACAATTTTGACAATTTTGACAATTTTGACAATTTTGACAATTTTGACAATTTTGACAATTTTGACAATTTTGACAATTTTGACAATTTTGACAATTTTGACAATTTTGACAATTTTGACAATTTTGACAATTTTGACAATTTTGACAATTTTGACAATTTTGACAATTTTGACAATTTTGACAATTTTGACAATTTTGACAATTTTGATAATTTTGACAATTTTGACAATTTTGACAATTTTGACAATTTTGACAATTTTGACAATTTTGACAATTTTGACAATTTTGTCAATTGTGTCAATTTTGTCAATTTTGACAATTTTGACAATTTTGACAATTTTGACAATTTTGACAATTTTGACAATTTTGACAATTTTGGCGATTTTGACAATTTTGACAATTTTGACAATTTTGACAATTTTGACAATTTTGACAATTTTGACAATTTTGACAATTTTGACAATTTTGACAATTTTGACAATTTTGACAATTTTGACAATTTTGACAATTTTGACAATTTTGACAATTTTGACAATTTTGACAATTTTGACAATTTTGACAATTTTGACAATTTTGACAATTTTGACAATTTTGACAATTTTGACAATTTTGACAATTTTGACAATTTTGACAATTTTGACAATTTTGACAATTTTGACAATTTTGACAATTTTGACAATTTTGACAATTTTGACAATTTTGACAATTTTGACAATTTTGACAATTTTGACAATTTTGACAATTTTGACAATTTTGACAATTTTGACAATTTTGACAATTTTGACAATTTTGACAATTTTGACAATTTTGACAATTTTGACAATTTTGACAATTTTGACAATTTTGACAATTTTGACAATTTTGACAATTTTGACAATTTTGACAATTTTGACAATTTTGACAATTTTGACAATTTTGACAATTTTGACAATTTTGACAATTTTGACAATTTTGACAATTTTGACAATTTTGACAATTTTGACAATTTTGACAATTTTGACAATTTTGACAATTTTGACAATTTTGACAATTTTTGACAATTTTGACAATTTTGACAATTTTGACAATTTTGACAATTTTGACAATTTTGACAATTTTGACAATTTTGACAATTTTGACAATTTTGACAATTTTGACAATTTTGACAATTTTGACAATTTTGACAATTTTGACAATTTTGACAATTTTGACAATTTTGACAATTTTGACAATTTTGACAATTTTGACAATTTTTGACAATTTTGACAATTTTGACAATTTTGACAATTTTGACAATTTTGACAATTTTGACAATTTTGACAATTTTGACAATTTTGACAATTTTGACAATTTTGACAATTTTGACAATTTTGACAATTTTGACAATTTTGACAATTTGACAATTTTGACAATTTTGACAATTTTGACAATTTTGACAATTTTGACAATTTTGACAATTTTGACAATTTTGACAATTTTGACAATTTTGACAATTTTGACAATTTTGACAATTTTGTCAATTTGTCAATTGTGTCAATTTTGTCAATTTTGACAATTTTGACAATTTTGACAATTTTGACAATTTTGACAATTTTGACAATTTTGACAATTTTGACAATTTTGGCGATTTTGACAATTTTGACAATTTTGACAATTTTGACAATTTTGACAATTTTGACAATTTTGACATTTTGACAATTTTGACAATTTTGACAATTTTGACAATTTTGACAATTTTGACAATTTTGACAATTTTGACAATTTTGACAATTTTGACAATTTTGACAATTTTGACAATTTTGACAATTTTGACAATTTTGACAATTTTGACAATTTTGACAATTTTGACAATTTTGACAATTTGACAATTTTGACAATTTTGACAATTTTGACAATTTTGACAATTTTGACAATTTTGACAATTTTGACAATTTTGACAATTTTGACAATTTTGACAATTTTGACAATTTTGACAATTTTGACAATTTTGACAATTTTGACAATTTTGACAATTTTGACAATTTTGACAATTTTGACAATTTTGACAATTTTGACAATTTTGACAATTTTGACAATTTTGACAATTTTGACAATTTTGACAATTTTGACAATTTTGACAGTTTTGACAATTTTGACAATTTTGACAATTTTGACAATTTTGACAATTTTGACAATTTTGACAATTTTGGCGATTTTGACAATTTTGACAATTTTGACAATTTTGACAATTTTGACAATTTTGACAATTTTGACAATTTTGACAATTTTGACAATTTTGACAATTTTGACAATTTTGACAATTTTGACAATTTTGACAATTTTGACAATTTTGACAATTTTGACAATTTTGACAATTTTGACAATTTTGACAATTTTGACAATTTTGACAATTTTGACAATTTTGACAATTTTGACAATTTTGACAATTTTGACAATTTTGACAATTTTGACAATTTTGACAATTTTGACAATTTTGACAATTTTGACAATTTTGACAATTTTGACAATTTTGACAATTTTGACAATTTTGACAATTTTGACAATTTTGACAATTTTGACAATTTTGACAATTTTGACAATTTTGACAATTTTGTCAATTTTGACAATTTTGTCAATTTTGACAATTTTGACAATTTTGACAATTTTGACAATTTTGACAATTTTGACAATTTTGGCGATTTTGACAATTTTGACAATTTTGACAATTTTGACAATTTTGACAATTTTGACAATTTTGACAATTTTGACAATTTTGACAATTTTGACAATTTTGACAATTTTGACAATTTTGACAATTTTGACAATTTTGACAATTTTGACAATTTTGACAATTTTGACAATTTTGACAATTTTGACAATTTTGACAATTTTGACAATTTTGACAATTTTGACAATTTTGACAATTTTGACAATTTTGACAATTTTGACAATTTTGACAATTTTGACAATTTTGACAATTTTGACAATTTTGACAATTTTGACAATTTTGACAATTTTGACAATTTTGACAATTTTGACAATTTTGACAATTTTGACAATTTTGACAATTCTGACAATTTTGACAATTTTGACAGTTTTTATATTTTGTAGATTCACCAAATATTGTGTCGTTTAGAGTTGTCTTTCCCTGTGTGGAACTTTTTAAATTTTTCTCGATTGATTATTAAGCCTCACAATCTCTTAGATTTTGTTAATCCAATACTTACGACAACTTCCTAGGCAACTCAATATCTTTTCTCTAGTGAGCATCCTAAGTGGTACGAAATCGCTTCTTTTTTCTCCATTAGCACCTTTAACCTTCAACCGTTTCTCGAATAAGTTTACTCCCCCCGACTGGGGGGGAACCCATCTCACATATGAACGTATGGCGAAAAATCCACCGGGAAAATCAAACCCATCGGAGCAAAACCTAAAACCACTATACCGAATCCGAGCGCCTCTTAGCATTTCTAGCAAAGTAGAGAAAAAACGAAAAAAAAACACCGAACCTTACCCGAGAAAAGTGCCTCAAAGTTGAGTCGGTTTCTTTGCTCGCGCACTGGGGGAATCGAATGTATTCCCCGGCAATCTGAAACGGTTTATCAACTTTCAATTTTCCTTCGAGCTCGCGATTCCCTGGCAAAAGCGGAATGCGTTTTGGGGAGCAAACAATTCCACTGAAGTGATTGAAGGCACAATATTGATTTCTCGGGATAAGAAGGGGGAAAAACCCGGGAAAAATCTCCTGGAACCGATACGCACAAAACGTCGGAAGAAATTAAATTATCTCATCCAGATCACATGCGTACGTCTTACTTTTGGGTTGATATGTTTGCTTGATGTGTTCATATGCTGACTCCTGCTGAGTAAACTGACAGTGGGTAATACCAGACCAGTCTCAACTCGTTGGCAAAAGTTTTACGCAATTCCTCGAACCGTTCGTTCATTCGGCTCGTCTAAACTTTGGCAAAGGATCAATACTGATGCCCGATAGCAGCTTAGGTTGACTTTTGCTCATCAAAAAGTTTCGTTCGGCAAATACTCTCACACGCGCTCACTTGCCAATCCACTTGACATTAAACGGAAATCATTATTCACGCCTTAGCCTCCGGCTGACAGTTTGGGCTGTGATTCGACTCGTGGATGTTTAATAAGTCGCGAAAAGTTTTGTTCCTTTTCACTATTTTTCTTATTCCGAGGGGAAGAGAATCTTTCTATTATTTTGATTCAGTAACATGGCATGTTTTCAACCGTGTAGTGGCTCCAGAGAGTCACTGTTTAAAAAAAATTCTCATAACACCAGAGCTATCGAAAGGAGTAGTCCAGGAGTAGCTGATTTTCGTTTCCTTTGGCGGGGTTGTTTTTCCATCACCATGGGTCGGGCATGAGAAACGACCATTCAGAGTGGAAAGCAAATCAAAGCTTGCTGAGCATTTAAAATTAGAAAGGAGAAATTTTGACGGGTGTTTTTTTTTCATCGACTGTTCAAAGCACGTGGTACCGGTGCGAGGCATTTGATTGCAATAATAAGCATTCATTGAGGAGTAAAAACACAACTCGCCTGTTAGAAATATATTGATAAGAACAGTGGTTGAAGATCTACTAGAATATGCAGTGTGTAAAGTATGGATACATTAATTCATGTTCATTATGAATTGACTTCTTCAGTTGCATAACTATATGGACTGAAAACTAATGTTTCAGCTATTAGGAACCAACCATTTTCATATTTTTGGAACTCCTCATAAGCAAAAAAATAATAAAACTGGGGGTTGTAAGTTCAAGGCTGCGATCTAAACAGTTTGATTGCCGTGTAGGAATTTAATTTACAATAGGAATTAGACAATTAAACGTTCATGTTATGCAAAAAGTTAAAACCAAATCCAACGCACGAGACTTTTAACAATTTTATCGGAAGTTTATAAATTACTACAATTCAGTTTCATCTGTCAATTTTTAAATTTTAAGTTATTATTGATCATCGATGTGTTCGATTCTACCATCCAATTATAAGAAAACTAAAAAAGCACATTGAAAACATGCAGAGGAAGTCTTCTATAAGGTTTCAGCGGAATCTATTTAGAAATAAAACTTTATTAGTTATTCCATTCTACGGGGAGATCTGAAAAAGAAGTCGTTAACATTTGTTTACCAGCTTAATACTCTAGATTTTCACTAGGTAACACATGAAAAAGATAAAAAAAAACTGTTATCATTTGATGATAATGAAAAGGGAAATACAATTCAAGCTTCCTTAAATGGTGAGTGGGAAAAAAGGTTGCCAGAATTTTTTTCCGAACGTATCGGGACCGGACAAATCCAGCAAATTTTATCGAAAAACCTGGCAAAATTCAGCATTTGATTTCAAAATGTTCAAATATCCAGGCAAACTTTGTCAAAACCGCGGAATTATTCAGTTAAAATAACGAAAAATATACTTGCAATATTTTTTTTTCAACAAACCTCATCAGCAGATTTTATATTGAATATCAAGCTTCCAAACACAAGTCATGATTATTTCTAAAACTTGCCATTTAAAACTTCTATTTGAACGTTAAAATGAAAAATTTTAATAATTAAATCTCAGTTTAAGTTACGTTTTAAAAATGATGTGGCAAAACCCGGGTTTTATGCAACAAAATCCGGGAAACCAGGCTGGACAAGACTTACCTCAAGTTTTGAGTCAAATGTTCTAGCAAATCCGGATAAATCCGGGTAACCTGGCAACCTTAGATTGAAATGTTTTTGATGATAGAAAGGATAAGCATTCAAGGGAAATTAGTTCAAATTTCCATTAGCAAACCTAAATCCTTTTAGTTATTCAATAATATGAAAACGATAAACTTTGCTAATAATCCCAATTAAAACTTTAAGAAGACTAACAAAACTTACAAAGCTTACATGGTCAAATTTGTTATGATGATGAACAGAATGCTTTACAAATCTCAAAAAGTCAAACGACTCATTTTGATTTATATTTCATGTGAACCCGAACAAGGTCAGATAAAATCAGCTAGTGTTAAAAAAATTCACTTCACAGCTGAAGTTAGAAGAGGATTGGGGGTTTGGGGGTTAAAGAAACCCCATGAGGTTCCGAAAAGTCGAGCGAAATGTTATTCTCGAAACTCAAAATTTTAAATCCTTAATCAAAATTTTGATAAACTACTAAAATTATTCAAGTGTAAATAATCTCGACTCAAAACTAAAGCCAAAAGCTTATTTCACACAATTCTCCTACAGTTTTTTGAAAAATTTCTCACTGGTTAATAAAAATTGAGTCCCGAATATCAAATTTGAATAAGCTTGCCAGATTGTCCAGGTGTTTCTCGATTTTGTTAATTTATTGACAAAATCAAACAAAAATTTAAATTGATTCTTTTGAAATATAATTCTGTATTCTGCGTTTTAATTTTTTGACCCAATTTTGGCGAAATTGAAACAATTTTTTTTTTAGAAACTTATAATATGGTTTTAAATTAATTGATGTGTTTTGAAACAAAAATTAGGTTTTTCAAGGCATTTTTTCATGAATATCAAATTATTTGATATTCGGGAAAATAACCCGAAATAGGGTTAATATAATTCTGGATTTTATGGAAACATTTTGTTAATAAACATTTATTTGGATGTCTGTGATCAGATTTAAGATTCTTTATTCAGTTTTTTTTTTGTTATTGAAATCCAGTTTTAATCATCTTTGGGAAAAGAACCCTGATTCAAATCTTGGTTTTATATTTGATACCTCAACTAGATGCAACTGTTCAGTTTGGAATGTGATAAAAATTAAAATTACAACTTTTACAACTATTCAAGTTTCAATTCTTATGCAGAGTTGTAACTTAAGAAAGTTTCATAATGGTGATCCAGAATTGAAAAATTTGAAATAGTCCCATCGTTCGCAAATAATTCATTAAAAAAGTAAAAATTTAGATTTCAAATAAAAGATTTGAGGTTTAAGGTTTTGAAACAAAACCTGGTTCATAATTAAAAGAAATTATTATCTGGAACTTAGATCATAAGTTCGTAGTCAGATTTGGAATTCGGCTTTTTGAACTCAGGTTCAAAGAGCAGAATTCAAATTCAGATTCAAGATTAGCTCGAAGGTAATTTTTCAATTAAGATACACATATCAATGTGAGAATTTCATTAAGGATTCAAATTGCAGGAGATCGTAAACTCATAGTTTTAATTCTAGAATACAAATTTGAATTAAATATGTAAACAGAGTCAGTTTGGAAACACAAACCAGCAGAAACCAGAAACATAAAAAAATTTGGATTTATTATTTGGATTACATTCATAAAAATATAAAGATTTTGGTTTTAGTAAAATGTTCTTAAGATTTTAATTATAAAATTAATTATTTTTATTTTTAATCACCCTCCCCCCATGAACCGGTTCTTCCTACGGCCCTGGCCGCACACAAAATAATATTTTTTAATAATTAGCAGAGCTATACGTAATTTTTCAAATCGACAAGTTATTACAAAAACATAACTGGAAAAGGAATATAAAACGAACTCATGTGTTCGAAGAAAACAGAAATTAAATATCATTTAAAAAATCATGGTGGATAATAAATCACTAATTCTGGATCATGATTTCATTATTTGAATTTTTTAATCGCAAAGATGCATTTTTTGAAATTGAAATGAAATGAAATTTTTTTAAGGTTTGTCAAAGGTTCATAAAAAGGTTTGAACGATTTTCTTGAAAAAAAACCTTATTTTTTTGGAACATATGGTTCGAATGAATACTCTGTTGGGTTTTTAATAAAAATACATTAGCGATTATTTCAATTTCCTTCTATTTCTTCCATCTCAATGCCCTCATGTTCTTGAGTTGATTTCTTTCAACCTGATGATATAATCAGATGATGTATTACAAGATCTTTTTCAAGTTGAGGTTATTCTGATTTGAAAAATGTCACCAATAACTGAAAAGACATCAAATGACTTGTCGTTCTAGGGCCTTTATCACAAAAGAGAATGGGTCGCTGTGAAATCCAGGCAAAACACGTTAAAACAGGTGCCAGGCAATTTGAAATTGCTTATTTGATATTGAATTAGATGAAAGTCGAATATGAGCAAGACATCTTCAAAATAATTGTAAAAATAACGATGATCTTAACCTTAAGCATACCATACCACACAGTCGAGCAATTCAGGACGATTTTTTTTAAAGAATTGAAAAAAGCGAAAATTTGAACAAAATCTAGGCCAAAAACATACAAGAGCAAAATGAATGAAAATAATTTGAATTTTAAAGTTTTGATACACAGCAGCAGTATTAAAATCGAATCTAAATATAAAAAAAAAATTATGTTAATTTTTAAAAAGAGTGGATAAAAACCAATGATTAAAAAAACAAAAAAATCGGATTTATGTGATTTAAATCGATTTTTTTTATTGAAATCAGATTTTTTTGTTTAAATAGAAGTTTTTTTCAATAAACTGCTTTTAAAGGAAAAAAAACTCAACCATCCATAGTTCCATAGGTATATGTGTAACATTTATGATTCATGATTTTATACATTCATCAAAGGCAGAGAAAGCCCAATCAAAATGTGGGTAGGCTTAATAGAGGCAAGTTATCCACACATAAGGGAAAATTGTGCCTAATAAAATACAATAATGTATGCATTCAACGCTTCGAACAAACAGACACTTTTATTTAGTTCTGATAAGCGAATTGACAATTTATGGAAAATTATGTCAAATTTCTAGGTATACTCAAAAAAAATGTGAAACCTATTTGAATTCCACGTAGAAAACCGAACTCGCGTAACAAACAGAATCCACGTAGTTTTCATATGTGTTGTAGGTGAGTTCCATTTGAAGGCCGAAAAGTAATTGAAAACAATTCAGATCAAATGTGAATAGTGATTCGCTATGCTATACGCATTTCACATACAGTAATACCTCGATATAAAGCAACTTCTTTTTAAAGCAACCTCGATATAACGTAACCCAATATAAAGCAACTTTTGCCTCTATATTACGTAACTTTGAAAAAATGTTTCTAATTTGAATAAATATGTTTAATTTGAATACTTTTTTGTTATAAAAATATAATAATGTTGTTTATGAGCCATGCGGTAAATTCTCAGAGGCATAAAGAGCGAGCGTTGAAAAACATTAAAGAGCTGCTAGTATACTACAGGTCCTCCAAGAACGCCTGGATGACCAGAACTTTATTTAAAGAACGATTTTTTGAGCAGTTTGTGCCAAAAATCACTAAGTTTCTTGAAGAATCTGGTTTATCTATCAAAGCTGCTCTTGTTTTAGACAATTGTTTTGCGCATTTTAATGCAGATGAGCTGAAAACCGAAGATCGGTCGATCTTTACCATATTTTTACCACCGAATACCACTGCAGCAATACTGCCAATAGACCAGAACATAATTCAAATGATTAAGTCACATAAAGTCACATAAAAAAACATTATCTATTGGGTTGCACAATCATGGGATTCAGTTCCCGCAGAAGCTATCCGGAAGTCTTAGAACTTGTTGTATAACCCTTCTGAAATTGAGAACGAGTTACCACTGTCTGTTCTCAGAGAAAGGTGGAACGGAATTGCAGCGAAACTTGCTTAGACGGAGGAGATCGACGAAGAAGATGCTGAATACGCGACGTTAAATGATGAAGAAATTGTTTCAAGTATCCTGCATCCAATCATCCAGACGAGGAGAACAATGTGGAGGGTTCGCAGTCAACAATAGACGATCCACCGCAGTCTGTAAGTTTCTAAAAATCGTTTTTTTTTTTATCATTGATGTTATTATTAATAATAATGGTAATTTACATCTTTAGACACAATCGAGTTTACAAGAAGATGACGATTATTCACGAGAGTCAGAGCAGTCTTCTTTAAACGGTTTTGATGTGGCTATCAAATATGCAGAGGAGAACGGTTGGCCGCTTAATATGCAATTTTCATTGCGGCAGATGCGGTCAAAAGTTATGGACAAAATAGTAGAAGAACAGATTAACTAAATTGTAAAATTGTGAAAAATATGTATGTTTGTTGGAATCTTCACTTTATTTGTTCTGAAAATGTTTGTTGAAATTAAATAAAGTTTGTGGCAAAAATATTTTTTTTTTTTTACGTTCCTTAAATCCGTACAAACGGAATTTAGAATCAACTTTTTCACATGTATGATCACTATAGATACTTCAAGGGACCATTTTAAGTAGTGTTTCGATATAACGTAACTTCGATATAAAGTAACGAAAAAAAAAATTTCGTTGCTTTATATCGAGGTATTACTGTATTCATGTTTTATAATTTTTTTGATAGGTGATTTCTACTCGTACACAACTAAGCTGGATATGTTATCGCATCAGCACTAAATTTTACTTTGGGGGTCTGGACTTTTGATTTCCGACTCACCTCCGCCGACAAGGAAAAATGATGGTTTTGATTTGATAAATACAATTTTGTGAATTTCACGTTCAGATCAAGTGATTTTTTATTAGCTCCTAAGTGTTTCACGTTAATCTATCAAGGCTGGAATCGGCCTCATTGTGACTGAAGGAAGTTTTCTGTCACACGAATATACAATAAAACAAACCCAGAAGAAACCAATGTTATTGCGGGCCCTTGCCCGCTCAGTATCCTCGTCAATCACAACTTGCGAAATATCCACCAGGCCCAAGAAAAAAAAATCCATTCAAAATTCACTGACTTTAAGGTTTTTTATTCACTGAGATTAAGTAGAAACTTTTATTTAAATCATTGATTTAATCCAGCCTTACTGAATAGTGTATCCGGGTTTAACATAAGTTGATTCTTGATTTACTGCATAGTTGAGGGTTCTGCATTAAGCTATCCCCAATAACCATAGACTTTTACCATAGTTGAGATCAAGGGTTCCACTCCAAAGCTTGGTTTGAACTTCGTAAGGATCCCAGAACTGTTTCTTATACTTCTTAATTATTTCGGCCAAACAAAATTTCAGAAAAACTCAACAGTTCATGAGTTTTCAAATCAAAAATAAAAAATCTAAGGCGATTGTGCAAAATAACTTTTACCATGATTTTGTGAATCTTGAATATCTCAAACACATGTACCTACATTAAAAACCTAAAAAAATTGGTTAGATAGTCTTTTTTATCCGCTGCTAAATTTTTGCATATCTGAGCTCTAGTAACATAGCTATCACCGAAATAAAGTGCCCGGATACTTAATTATCATAGCTTTAAGTCATGTCAATGAGAAATCTTACATCGTTCTCGTTCAAAATAGTTCCCTTGTTATACTTGTTTTCCAGTATTTTCTTCTAGAATTTGAACTTTAAAGCGCAAGCTAAATAATTAGAAAAAAAAAGTAATCGGAACAACTAATTTAGCAATATTACGGTTTGTCAATATGTAATTAAAAGTAAATCAATTCTACTGACATCTCTGCAGGTAAGGGTGGCAACCAAATGGGTCATGTGGAATTTGATAAATCGGCCATATACATCTTATAGGTTTGCCCAAAAAACTGTCTGGTGCAAAATTTCAGCCCAATTGGACTTGTTTCATGGGTGCCTGTTTCGGTTTTGACCCTCAACGAAGATCACCAAAGGACCAATGGAAATTGTTAAAAAATTAAATTTTAATTTTGATGCCAAAGGACTCTAAAATGCATGAAATTTCGAGATCTGGTGTTATCTCGAAAAAACTTTTTTTTTCACAAAAATGGATTATCTGGGACTTTTTTCGGTTTTTTCGAAAAACGGCTGGTTTTCTAAAAGTCAATTTTTGGCAAAAAAAAAATCGAGAAACCATTATGATGTTTCATGCATTTCTTGATTATTTGGCATCCAAATTAAAATTTCGAGTTTTCCGATTTCTTTTGATCTCCCTCTGGTGATTTTTAAAAGTGAAAACCCAAAATTTTGAGCTGAAATTTTTGTACAGGTCAGCTTAGGCTCAAAAAATCTACGAAATTTATAAGGTCGGTTTGCAAAATTTGACCCTAAAATGTTTTCCATACATCAATTGCCAGCCTACTGCTGGTTCCTAGCAAGGAAGTTATTGCTTGCAAAGTATTCATGCAATAAATCGCTAGGCACCAGCAGTGATTTCAGTTGAAGAAATGGGAGAGCAGGCCATGACGGAATGGCAGCGCACGTGTTTTTTTTCTTCTCTTCGTCGGTGAAAATTATATTTTTAAATATTTTTGAAGTATAAATCGTTTAAACCCGTGAAACTTTGCAAATTGAACTGCCGGCTGATATTCCGCACAAGTGATAGTCAATAGTGATAATGCCTTCCTTGGGAGAGTGAATATAACGAACCTCAAGCATTAGAACAGTGCGAGAAATTATCAGGAGCCGACTAGAAAAAACAAAATCACAGAAATGCACTGTCCTACATTCGGTGAGTTCGTTCCATGATGTTTACATAAGTATTTTAAATAAAATTGAAACAAATGTTGGTTCATAAAGTTTGCACCTTTTCATTAGGCATTTGGCTTCTTGAATCTTCTATCTTGGTTTCTTTGCCTCTATGAAGAATTTCTAGTAGCATTTGAAGGAAACCGGTGGTCAATGTAATGATCAATTTCAGTTTTCATCAGAGGAGAAGATTCATATTGGGATATTGTGAAATGTGAAGGAATAAAACCCTTTTGAATCAAGAATTCAATCAAAATTATTTTGATTCAAGAAGCAAAAATTCTCATACACATTTATCAGTTACGTAATTTGTGTGATTGTGGTAAATATGCTTCGAGAGATCGTGGGCTGCTACGATTTTATATTAATGAAAGCAGAGTGCCGAAGAAATGATTTTCTACAACTATGGAATAATCATCATCAGTAAACTTGACCTTTTTCTCGCCGAAGGATGTAAAGAGAACCACAGGTGGCAATACATTAAAATATTCTATGATTATATGATTCTAGAACCGATGGTAATGACAGCAAAAAGTCGTGCCATAATGGATTTGAAGAAGACTGCAATTGGCAATACTGGTTCTCTTATATCCCATGGTTATCAACACAAGTGTGGATGATTTCGAATCATAGCATCTCTAATTACATTAAAAAAAAATTGGTAAGCTCTTTCCATTTTTATTTGTATTTTTCTGTTTTTTTTTCTTAATCATCAATCCTACCTGCCAAGTAGGATTTCCAAAAAAAAATGAATAACCCTTCCCCTTCCTGTCTGAAACAGCACCTTTATATGTAGGGTCGCATGAGTTCTCTTGCACCTGAAAAGTTTATTTAGCTGTTAAGACTATCCCCATATGATTACATTGACTTGCCACGGTGTGCATTTTGGTACCATATTGATTTTCAATAACAACACTCGAAATAAGTAATGAATCCAGGTACTCATTTTGGCATCTTGTGTTGGATTTGATTGTTAGTTGTAGCTCGTGTATTAGCCAATGCAAGATGTGTGTAGTCACCCAATGCTATGCTATGCTAGGCACCAGCAGTGATTTCAGTTGAAATAGAACTTGTTAAATTCAGGCAAAATTGGACATGTTTTTTATTCCATGTTGCATCAACTAGTTGCAATCCTTACGCAAAACTCTCGAATTTTGAACGTAAGTATGAATTAAATTAAAAATTTCAAAAATGGAACATGGGATGTAAAACCAGAACGAAAATAAATTTCATCAGAAAAATCGACCCACCCAATGAGGTGTCATTCGTGTGAATTTTTTTAATTAACAGCATCCCGCAGAACTTTAACAGCTCAGATCCAGAAAACACCACACGATGACAGCTTTGGATTGGCAGTGGGTGTTCAAAAAAAAAGAATGTTTCGCCAACTCAATCAGTGTCCTGCTGCGAGAAAGTATTCACCCCCTCATAGTCAGAGCATGTGTGCAGCAAAATGTGTAAAGACCATAAGAATGAACAAAATATATAGGAAAACAATAAACTTTTCTTTTTAACATTGCCCACGCGTGCTGATCGCTGCTGATGCTTAGTAGAGATTCGTTCTGGGCTGTTATTACCCCGAAAAGTAAAGTCCGGTTGAGCTTCCACGAAATGTGTGAATGTGGGAAAAATGAATGAAAGGGGTTCATTGGAACCCAGTGGAGCCCATTTTTGTGTTGTTAAGGTGATACAAGAATGGACACTTTCAAAGTGACAGAATTGAGGATCATCAAACATTGACATACATATTTCGATGAAGCATTTAATCAAACACTAGATTAGGATGCATGTAATTTTCAGGATTTTGATAAAAGATTTCGTGTTATTTTTAGAATCCCACTAATTTTAGTTTTGCATCTTGAACGATTAATTTTATTTTTTTATTATATAATCTTAGTATCTTCACGTACTTTGAGTTAAGATAGAAATGTGTACACTTACTAAATTCATGTTATCTTGTCCTCCAAAAGGCAAACATGGTTGACCCCTGTTTCTAGTGTTTCGTCAAAGAGAGATATTATTCTTCAATTTGCGTCTCTTCCAGGATATCAAACGTTTTATGCAAACAGTCCAACAAGATTATTCAGAAGGAAACAAAACAAACTCGACCCAAACTCAAACCCCTAGTCAATGAAAATGGAAATGGGAGGGCATCCGCCATCGAGTGGACTCGAAGAAAGCTCACGATATGGTGAAGAGAAACATTGGCCCTGAAAAAAAAGCAAAATAAAAAACGAATCGGCAAATAAAGTTTATCTTTCGGAAAGGCGCAATTCTAACGAAGGTTTTTCATGAATAATTTAACATGGTTCCGATCCGGTGGCAAACCTTGCCAGAGTCTGAATCAGCCGGGCCGCTTCTTGCCAGCTTCCGGAAAAGAAAACAAACCGGGAAATAACAGAGCTCGAAAGTGTATCTCGTCCCCCTTGAGGGAGAGCGGCGAGCAGCTGGAAAGTTGTCCCATTTTCCGAAGTTTTGTCCCCCGGTTCCCGATTCACGGTAACAAGTGGCAGAAGGAAGCAACAAAAAAGAAAACAACGACCCGCACTTACCAAGCCCATTGCAAGTCACTGCTGGGCCTAATCTAATCTTAAAGTTGAGTCTCGCTAAAAGTGGAGAGACGTCTCAGCATGACAAACCCGACCTGAGTCCCACTAACCTGGTTCTTCTGTTCTGAAGCTGAAACTGAAACACTCCGGGGAGCATTTGCCGGAATGTTGGCCCTCTCTGATTGTAATTGCGCCATTTTGCGAAAATGGTTTTAACCTCAAAATGTGGTTCGTACCATCTATACTTACATACATACATACATACATATGAAGTGTAACGTACGTACCAACCGAAGAGAAATTGAGCTTGAAACGAGCAGGCAATAACGATATGTGGTTTTTGGCAGTTTGTTTGCCTTATGCCAGGAGAAGAAGGAAGGTATTTGATGGTATCGAATAAATTGCTTTCACTGCTGCAGTCAAATATTTATTTTAACAGTTATTTTAATGTCAATCGTAAGCCATATTGAAGGATAACGGTTGCCCAGGGGATTTTTGCCTTATGACGAACTTTATTTTTCCGAAAATTTGGGATTTCACTTTGAGACGGGATATCTAATCAAACATACCAGCAGCCTTGGCTAAGATGTTAGCGTAAGGTTGCTAGAATTATTCAGCACATATCCAGGCCGGACAAATCCAGGGAATTTTCCATAAAAACCTGAATGATTCTGACATTTGATTCAAAATTATAACCAAAAATCCGGATAATATCCGGGCAAATTTTGTCAAAACCCAGAAATTACTCAACAAAAATCAAGAATAAATATTGATAAAAAAAAATTTCATCAAAACTCTTTGACAGATTTTAAATTGTATTTTAGGCTTTCGAAAAATATTTCATGATTATTTTCAAAAAAACTGCTCGAAAAATTTCGTCGTGGAGGCATAAATAAAATTGTTTTTTTTATTCGATTCGTGAAATCAAGTAAATAAATATGGGGAAACTACGAGCATTTTTTAAATAAAGCCGGACCGAACTGTTCCCAAATTTTGTATTAAATATCCGAGCAAACTAGGATAAAACAGGACAATCTGGAAACCTTATGTTAGAGCGTTTGTCTTCTTAGCCAAAGGTTCATGAGATCGAAGCTAGGTCATAGCATATATAGTACTTCTTCAGGAGATCGTCGGCTTTAACATTAAAAGCATGCTGGTCGACACTTCAGGAAATAAATAAAAAACGGGGTAACATTGATCAACGAAGTAACTTTGATCAACATGAAATTTTTCCACATAATCATCAATAACTAAGACTTCAGTTAAAATACCTCACAACATTTTTCTTAAGTTTTAAAATGAGGAAAAATTTGGTTTGTTTTTGAAAATTTTTAATGTAAGTAAAAATGCAATTTCAAAATCTTGTAATATCTTTTTTTTTTCGAAGGCTTGCAAATAAACACCCTTCCTAATGAAATCAAAGCGTTTAAAAGCAGCAGATTGATGTATGTGAGGGTTGAACTTTTTTCGTTAGTTAAGGTATAGTTTTGGTGTAATTTTTTGTTGTATTTTTAGGTACAATTTTGATATTTAAAAAAATAATGATATTTTCCAAGAGTAAGCCAGTCTAGAACAAAAGGCTAGAAACCCTATGAATTGGTAAAGTTTGAAGGAAAAAAATTAGAGGGAGATATTGCAAGAGCGTAAGGAATTGAATGAGGGAAAAAAATTATTTTTTATTGTAGTAAAATTTTACAAGTAATGTTAAACAATTTAGCCCATTAATTTATACAGCATCATTGCCCAACTTTCGATTTTAATTGTTGTTCGGCCTCAACACATCAAGGACCGCTTTGTTGTTTTTTTGGACCGCGAAAAAATCTTAACCAAGAAACACCGAAGTTCAGCATTGTATATCTCAGAATTCACTCACTTAAACAGAACTGGTACCGATTTGGCTAAGTTATGTATTTTGTTAAACCCTATGCTTTTAAGAAAATAGATTGGTTTTAAAGTCGTAGTCTGATTTCGTAGTGTGAATTTAGGTGAGAAATTAATTTTTGGTTCCTCGTTGATTAAAGGTGATTTAAGTCAAACAATAAAAGTGGTACAAAAATTATTAATTAATTAATATTTGTTCTTAACTCACCAAATATAATTGAAAAACGGTGGAAAATTTGCCGGAATTCAACCTGACCGAACTAAACCTCAGAACTTCTGAGTCAGAAGCATTTTTTTAGAAGTTCCAGTTGAATGTACAAATCATTCCTACAAGAGAAAAAATTTATGTATTGGCTGGACCAGAATCTTTAATTTTTAATGTATGAAACTAATTGTTTTCAATCAAATTAGCTATTATTATTTTTTTAAAATGAGATTCAAATTCTTTTGTTTCAAAATTTTCTCAGTGCAATGACGCTCAGTTCGGCCGCGTTAAGCCGAATCAAATATTCGTTAAGAAGTTAATTTTATGTGAATTTCAAGCATAAATTAGAAAATGAGCCCCAAAATTCGTAACTTTCCTACGAGTTAGTTGAATGTTTATTAATTTAAAGTAGTTATTTTTTTCTAAATTGTTTTAATATTTAAAGATTTGTTGATTCAAAAAATTTATTTTAGGTGAAAAACGAATTGCTGACTACAATTCATTATAATATGCAGACAAGGCCGGATAAAAGGGGGGCAAAAGGAGCAATGGCCCCGGGCCCTCCGGCTCAGGGGACCCTCCGAAGGAAAAAAAATTAACATTACTTTAATCATACTAATACAAATCAATGAAAAGAAATCAAAACTAGAAAATCAGAATGAAAACTTGAAATATAAAATCCAAAGGGCCCCCGTGAAATAATATCTAGATTCATTTTTGGCTAAAAAAAGTTAAGGGGGCCCCTAGAGTAAGCAGTGAAGGAGCTCTCCCACATTTTGTGAGCTGAGGATATCAAAATCTTCTGGGCAAAACCGAATTCGTAAAAAAAACTAAGAAGAATATCAGGCAAAACAGCTTCAATTTTCATTTTTTATCGAATCATATCAGTTATGATATTCTGTACAGAACAAGTGAAATAAAGAAAAAATAGGTTCCTCATATTGATTACATTCAAACGTCTTGAACAAGTTATGGTTTACTGCACCAAAATAGCAGTTTATTTCGGTTTATGATAAACATTTCAGAATTTTATCCGGGCAGTATCCGTGTTAATACCGCATATTATAATAACTTTTCACCTTTCAATCATTATTATTGAAATTTTCATTGGTTTTTAAATTCTAAAACCTTTTCCCTCAATATTTTGAAAAATCATTGAAAATCATTGAAAAAAAACCGCAGTTGCTTAAATTGGACCAATCAACAGAACAGGGTTTCTTCATTGAATTTCCATTCCAATTTCTGTCTTACACTTGAAATTTGTAATGGAACATTTTCAACTGATTTAACCGAAATTTTATCATCTACTGAAGTGAATATCCTGAATTCAGCATATCATTTTCTAAATGATCATTCTAAAATTATCATAAAACCGATCTGATAGTTGAGTTGCTAGTATCATTGAATGATTTTCTTAATATTCTATGATCTTAATGTTATCTTTTTCCAGATTCTATTCATTGAGATTTCCAAGTCTTGTGTTGTTTCTCCAGTTACTGAAGTTAAGTTTCGTAATTAACTGAATTTTGAAAATTCATGATATTTGTTTAGGGTTCTAAACTCATTTGGATTTTTCATTTGGTTTTTTTCAATGATGAGTGATTCTGTGGTGAAAACATTTAATCTTTATTCTTTTTTTTTTTTTCAAACGACCATTTTTTCACTAATACCCCTTTGGCTTTGAGGGCATGGAATGAAACTTTCATCACATTGAGAATAACGATTTGATTTTAAAAAAATTATTTGATGAGTGTCATATTCAAAAACATCTCTCGAAAAGTTTTTTTTTGTCTTAATTACATAGAATTGAAATTCAGATTTGGTGCAATTTCTGCTTTTGCTCTGATTGTAACTTTGGATCTCTTTTTTTTTTTTTAATATGAATATGAATATGAATTAATATTTTGTTTCTCAAAACTTGATTTGAAGTTATTTTTGAGATTTGAGACACTGAATTTTGGTTCTGAATATAACGTGATTTAAAGTTTTGAATTCTTTAACTCTTGTATCTCTATCTCTTTGGAATGTGGATTTAATTTTTTTGTTTTTATTAATTTTATTTTCTTTGTTTCAAATCTTCATGATACTTCCTAATTGTCACTAGGTAAATATATCGCGAATAAGCATTAACCAAACGATCAATGATGATATTAAAATCATTTAAAACATCTATCCGGTAATTTTTTAAATAAGATAATTTTTGTTGGTGATAAGGGTTTTAAAAAAAATAGCACTTGAAAAAAAAAATCGAGAAAAATTGCCCTGGGCCCCCCGATGACTTAATCCGTCCCTGTATGCAGATATCGACCCGTAATTTGAGTTCAAATTTCGATTACATATGTCTTACTTGTTATTTGAATAATGTGCTTAATGAGTTTATGTTTTGTCTTAAATAAATTTAAGACCTTGCGGAAATACGAACGGAGAAGTCTTATATTTCTACTAGCTATTTTTCGGTAACAACTGGACTAAATAGAGTGTAAGCTTCACAATTTTTCTGTTATTCTTGAGCATACTGAAATATATTCACTGAGCAGCTTTCAATTTCTCATTGAAAAAATGAGAAGCGTTGTTTGGTTGTAAAAATAACAATGTGTGTCATAGCAAAGTTATCTGGAATACTTTGCTTAAAATTTATGCTCTAAGAAAATTTAAAATGAATAATTTATTCCAACGATGATTTAAAAATAACAACACATAATTATGCAGCGAATCATAGAAATGTCGTAAATAAATCTTTTGTTGGGCTGAGCACTCCTAAAATTTTCCCGTTAGCTTTAAAGTCGAGAAATTCCTCCAAAAAATTGTAAATTGTAAAAACCCGATCGGGGTACGAAAAACAAGTGCTTCGATCCATCCATGTATCATTGTATAGATCAATGCAAAGTCAGCCTATCGACTTTGCTTCTTCTAGACAATAATACGATCTGGGACAAATGGTCTTGTGCGGCAAGAAGTTTTCTCAAATCACGCTCTTGGCTCATTTTCAACACCTTTCATGCTTCCTAATCTAATCTATCCGTCTATAATTTTCATTACTTTCATTTGAAATTCTTCCTATTAGAATGTATAATTCACCGAAATGCCATTATTCATTAAATTAAAATCATAAAACCAGCGGTGATAAACTGTTAACACAAGTTTTTATTATCAAAGCACAATACCACATCCAAGTCGTATTCTAGGCTTAAGTGTGCAGTTTAAAAGATATGTGTACATATTTTGTTAGTTTTGATTTCATCAAACAGATTTGATAATAATAAATAATAGAAAATCTAAAATGCTCGCGGACGGATTCCATTTCTAAATAGTGATGAGGGTTGATGAAGGTTTTTCTGTCTTTTATGAACCATTTCTTATGCACATAAAAATATTCTGGAACAACCTAAGATGAACAAAATAGTCGTTTTGTTGAAATGAGTAAAAACTGTCCGCATATCTGGTAAAAAATGATAAAAATATGACATTTGATAGAGGCTTCTTCTCCTTCCGTTTTGTAGCAATGCTAAAATATATGTAGCGGTAAGGATTAATTAACTATTTTTCGAAATATTCAAGAACTGAGAGATAAGTTTTACTTAAATCGCTTTACATTCTTGGAAAAACTTTTAATTTTTTTTGAATGATTCATTTTAAAGATTTCAAGATAAAGAGAACGTTTATTCAAAAAGAAAAAAAAGTAGAAACAGATGCAAATAATTTTGTTTACAAAATGTATAGGAAAATAAACATAAAAAGGCCCACATATAACTTTTTTCACTGAGTTCAAAACCACAGAAAACAGACGTACCACGAAACTTTTGTAAAATTTCCAACGATTGTTTTGGACTAATCTTCTGTTTTTTTGGCTGGGCCACCAGATGTCTCCAAACACACCGAAGAGAACTATCAAAACCAAATTGAGAGAAAAAAAAATGTCAGTTTTGAACAGGTCGTAAGAACTGTTTGGCATGTTTCAAGAAAATTGTCGTTTAAGTTTCGTAACACTTTCGTTCAGTTGCTTAATGGAAAAATATCTTAAAAGTAAATCGACTTTTCCTTCAAGCTAGAAGTGCTAAGTTTTGAACAATGGGATGCAAAAGTAATACTTGAGAAGTATCCCACTTTGAAATGTCTAGAATCAGTTCTGATGAGTAAGACTGATCGTCAAGAATGCTCCTTATTGTCTGGACGTAGCCGATAGCGATAACCGTTCAAGAAGAGCAAAAATTTATTGTAAAACTGTCAGTTATTTAGACTGCCTCAGTAGTTCAAAAATAAAGGATTGAATAAAAGTCACCAGTTCTTTCTATACGGTTTTTAATTATTGACTTTTTCGATGAGATAATTTTTTTTAATTTCCAAATTTACGTAACGGTTCGGGTTACTCTGGAGGACATCTAATGATGGATGAAGAAAAGTAACCAGAAATGTTACGTGAATTTGAAAAAAAAAGTTGTTTCACTTACCGAAAATAGTCAATAAGTTAATTCTTATAAAATAAAGGATGTGAAATTCTGTGCAGTCAAAAGTCACTCGTTTTGTATTTATCCAGCAATAAATTGAACCCGTCTATTTTAGAGCGAATACGTCTTTTCGAAAACTGGGCACATAAAAATTTGTTTCGGAACTTTTGAACGGCGCAATAGATGGCACTGTTCCAAGTCAATTTTCAACGTATTTTTTGGAAATCAGCATTCGAAATTTTACACACTTTTTTGATGATTTTTTATTCGAGCTTGAACGTTTGTTCTCTGTGTTAAAAACTACTAGATGTTTTCTAGTAAGTTGTTCGATGGCTTAAAATTTCAAGTAAAATAAGGTTTAGAGTTTTTAACAATGTTTCCAGAATAAAAAGAAATTTTTTTAATGTAAATTTTTACCCTTTCTTCACAGATTTTTTAACTTCCACGGCCATCAACGTGTTAAAATTATCCAATCAAAGTGAAATAATGTCTTATTTGTTATCTTGATTAATGGATCAATATAAAGGGGTGGGAGCAGCAGTCAGCTAGCTTGATATCGAACAGTCTTTCTTTTTTCTTTAGGTACATGATGAGAGAACCTTTTTTTTTCTATCCAACTTGCAGACATGGCACATCACAAATTTCAGCTTTTCCTAACAATACCTGTTGATGATAAGTTTTAATCACCGAAAATTTATTATTTTAAGTTTGTTCATTGCCACGTGCGGCGAGATGAAATGTTAGGTAGAAGAATTTTTAAAGGAATGAAGTACAGGCGGATAGGCAAGCATCAGATAAGCTTCGTAGGGTAAAGTTTTGAGTAGATAGGTGTTGAAACTGTAAGTCTAGGGCTTTTTTGTATTGGAAAGCAATCATCGCTAGAATCGGGTGCTCATCCAAGAAAGCACTTGTAAGTCGGTGTGGTGCTACGTTTTTGCCCGATTGTGTATTCACAGTACACAATCCAACTGGCCTAGTGTGTTTAGGAATGTGTTGATCAAAAGTCGATCACGCTTCCTATACAGAGTAGTCTGTTGTACGGCGAAGGCGTACCACCACACTTTCATGCTTTCCAATAAAAAAATGCCCTAGACTTACAGTTTCAACACCTATCCAAAAACTTTATCCTACGAAACTCATCTGATGCTTGCCTATCCGCCTGTTCTTCATTCCTTTACAAATTCATCTATCTAGCATTTCATCTCGCCGCACGTGTCAATGAACAGACTTAAATCAACAATACTTGTTATGATTTTATATGCGAATTTTTTAAATGCTTGAAACAGGGCCGAAACCAATGTGAGATTTTTCTTTTGTCATTTGAAGTTATAACATCACGAGTGAGATGATATGAATTATGAAGTAAACAAAATTTTTAATGAATTGGAATTTTTTTTAAACAAAAGCTTGCAGCAATAAACTAGCACTAAAACATCATTGCGCAACATCGAAAAATCTTGTTGTTTTCGATCGAAAATTTGAAAAAAAAATCTTGAATACAAAAAGTGATTCCATTCCTATCTTCTGCCGTTTGACTTCCGCATTGTGAACTGTTTGAATTATAGAAAATTGTAATTATTTCATAATCAAATTTTTCAAAAAAAAAAACAAATACCCAAAAACCGAAGAGTGCGGTGGTTACAGAATAAAAATTTGATGTATGTTCCGGCCTTTATTATGTAACATAATGTTTATTGAAATTAAAATAGCTTAAACGCATTGATTCGAGGGACTTACTGGTCATGATGGAAAAGAAATAATTTGTCGTTTACTAGATATTCCAACACACAAATTTTTCAAATTCACCTCAACGTCCCTATTTTCTCCACCTGACGGTACCGAAATACCAGTTAATTAAATCGAAAATCTATTTAAAAAAATTATCGATTTGGCATTTATTCCCGAGTGTTCGTTCAACTTTAACCAAAAATCGTTATCTTTTATCGAATTTTCGATAATTTATTTCATGAACGTACATATCTATAACGTTTGCTACTATCTAACCAAAAGTAAAGGTTTTTTTTAAACTTGAGTTAAAATAACTAAGTTGTGTATAAATTTGACCCCCTAAATTAAAGATGATTGCCAAAGCCAGTTTTTATCAGTAACTTGATATTAAAGTTAATAAGATACTCATAAGCATCATGTATTATGTGATGTAAATTCTCAAAATTTCGTTATTCTGATTACAATATGAGAGTTCACCCAAACAAAAATGACAATCATACAAAGAATATCGCTGATCTTTGGACATCAAAATAAAAGTACATAGATCAAACTCTCTGGAGCCACTCTCAGGAAAGAAAATAATTATGACGAACAATATCAAGTAAGAATTGAAAGTATAAGTGACCGGTCATGAACAATTTATTTTCAAGGTGATTAGTTTGATACTATAGTACTGCTGAATGGGGTGAAAATGAACAGCGAAGCAGAGAAGAAAGGTTAATAATTTCCTTTTTTTCTTCTGAAACCGTCATGAAACTCGGAAGAAAAAAAAATGAGGAATGAAATCATGCAATACATGCTGTTTTAAAAAGAATTCTTTCTTTTCTGAATTTTTCGGGGTTCATTCTACATTATTCATTTGGCCAAACCTTAGATTCTATAAACTGCACACACTAAATCGATTCTATGAAATTCAAACTAGCTTACACATTTTCGGCTGAATGAGCTTCAGTCTACTGAACCGAAGCCCTGTCAGAATAATTTGTGGTGCCCTCAAAAACCCTCCGAAGCCAAGACCATTTCTCGACTCGAAAGTGCCGATTGGTACATAAAATTTTCAGCAATAATTCTCACTCTATTATGGCAAAAACAGCTGTTACTTTCTCAAGCAACCATTCAAGCACATGCAGATGGGCTTTATCGAGCGAGAATGCTTAGGAATGTTCCACCATCCTCACCTCATAGCCCATAGCATCAAGCCCATCATATCGTGTTGTAAGTACGTGCCCGTAATGATGAATTTTGAAACATTTCAACCATCGGGCGTTCGGTTTTGCGTGTATGTGTGTGTGTTTGTGAGTGTGTGTTCGAACATTGTGTAAGTGTGATGGCTACATTGCAATTGATTCAGGGCATACCATTTTATTATGTAAATTATAGCTTGTTCTGGTGTTGACTAACAATGTTAGCACCTTGCACCTATGAAAGGAAGGATGTGACTTTCCTGCTCTTGGTAGACTTACAATGTTGACTTGTTAGGTGAGTTTATTGTTCGGAAATAGAAAATCGTTCCTTTAAATGCATTGAATGTACAGAATCAGTCTTCAGAAACATAATTTAACAAAATATAAACAATTTTTTAACGCCATATGACAATTATGCAGTAATGAGTGGAAAAAAGCCATAAGTTTACAAAACATATGATAACCTCTATTGAAAACAGTATTCTTCAACTGTTCCAGTGTAGAATTCATTTCAGGATCGAAAACACACAACATATCACAATCCTTTGACTCATAAAACATGTCTCAGTGCTTAGCTTTATCGTTTCGTTTTTTCAACAGAGCGTGCAATTTATAACGCGATGAAAAAATTAAAATAATGTTCACCTACCAGGGACTATGTTGCAATGTTTATTTAATTTTTTTTTAAACGTTCTTAAGGTTCCTGCCAAGAAACAATTAATAGTTTTTGTGTAAATTTTGATCATTTGTTTGTATGATATTTTGTGTACTTCTTTGAATTTTTCTCTGGAATATTACCAAAAAGAAAACTGTTCAACGTCTCAGCTTCGAAAAAATACATCTTTACAGCAGCAACAGCAGCAGGTGACATCGTCAATCCATTTTAGTGCTGTCTCTTTTTTTGCCAGATCTTTTTACGATTGTGTCTTATCAACATCACGAAAAGAATGAAAGAAGCTACAAATAAACAGCAACAAAAACCTCGCCATGCCATTCGGTAAAACACAAAGTTTTATGAAATCATTGCTATGTCACCAGCAAGAGAGCATGCCTTAATCCGATAAAGCGTTGTTTATCCATGCACCAATATTAAAAACCGAGGGGAAGATAGGAGAATGAAAAAAAAAAAATGGTGGCAGCATTTCAACGGGCATTTTTTGCTGACTGAGTGAAGTTCAAAGATCGAGGAATTTTGCACCGTTTCAGTGGAGCTGAAGTGAATCAAAATGAGCGTCCAGACGTGCGATAAATTGCATCATCAATTATTTAGTTCCTTGAAAAATAGTTGAATTTGAATCGGCGAGAATCTCGGTAGTAAATCAAAGATTTTTTTTTCGTTGAACGTGTTATGATTTTTCCTCAAAAATTTTTGGTATGTTTTCATAATTTTTCAATGTTGTGGTCAAAATAGTTATAAAAAAAAGAAATTCACTAAAGCTTCGGTTATGTAAAGGTTGACAGATTGTCCGGTTTTATCCGAGTTTGCCCGGATATTTAATACAAAATTTGGGAACAGTCCAGCCCGGCCCATTTGCCAAAATTTTTTGAAAAGTACCCTGATTTAGTCCAAATTTTTTCACTTTATTTGGAAAATGAAACAAAAAAAAAACAAATTGTGGTCAGAATGTTTTATTTATGCCACCAAAACGAAATTTTTTAAGCTAGTTTTATAAAAAAGATCATGAAACGTTTTTGGAAAGCCTTAAATACGATTCAAATGTCAATGAGATTTGATGAAAAAAAAATTTCCATTTTTTTCTTGATTTTCGTTGGATAATTTCTGGGTCTTGATACAATTAGCCCAGATATTTCCCGGATTTTTGGTCGTCAATTTTGAAACAAATGCTCGAATTTTGCCAGGTTGTTAGATAAAATTGCCCGGATATGAGCTGAAAAGATTCTGGCAACTTAAGGTTATATATTTAAGAAACCTATAACATTAAAAAAAACCACGTATAACACTATTTTTCGTGGGAAAGTCCTAACATATTGAGTATTCACATTAAACTGAGTCGATTTGTGGTCATTTTTTTTATTTCTCAAACCCTGAAATCTGAAAAGCTTTTTTTTGATTCAAAACTCATCCAAGATTTTTTGCAGAATTTTAGAGAAACGTTTGCATTTACTTTGGACTTTGATGTTTGTATGGGCAAAATGAATATTTTGCATTGAAAAATCAACATCAACATTTTTGTTTCTTCTGTGGATCCGAGCCTAATGTTTTATGTTCTAATTTATAAATTCTCTAAAGGTAATTTTCCACTGAACAGCTTTGAACAAATAAATTTCAAAAAAAGAATTTGCAAAAAGAAGATTTTATATCAAAATTTTAGACAAAAATGCAAAATTTCATTGAAATTTTAAAATTAAGCAATAAAATTATTTGGAAAAAGCCTTGAAATTAACTGGCTACACTAAAGAAAATTAACAAAAACACGGTGTTCTAGACCCCGTTATAATGTGGCAAATTTTCAAAGATGCCGATGTTTTCCTTCTAAAAGGTTAAAAAAGGCACCATGATTGGTCTTCCTTTAGGATAGAGTTAAAAGCTTTCCTTGTGAAAATTTTCTGTAAGATTTTTTGGTAGGATGATTGCATTTTATGGTTTAACATCTTATAGATCCAAATTGCCTTTAAATCTAATGGCAACCTTCAAAATTAAACGGCTATTGTTCACAGTAAAATTTTGCCTCGATTTCCAGCAAAAAAAATGCTGGAAACGTTCAGCAATCCAAATTTTTGCTAGAAACCACTTATCGGTTTTCTAATTGCTGGAATTTCCATCGTGTTCTTATCATTTTTGCTGAAAAATCAGCAATCGGTTTCATAACTTGTCGAATTTGGGTTAGATTAATATAATTAGCGGGCTAAATGCGCATACTAAGGAAGATACTCATTTTCTCCTATATTTCAAAAGATATGCACATGAGCGGACATCTGTTTTTTATACGTTAGAGCAAATTTCCTGTTAAAATCTCTTATAGATTTTGTGAAAATAATTTTATAATAAAAGAAGTCAAAATAGTCAATTTCCGATACCGGTGGGCTAAATGTGCACATTTATGTTTTAACTATAATTCAGATCCACATGCAATATTTTCGTAAAATATAATGGAAAATGGTAGAAATTGGTGTTGAGCATACATCAAAGCTAAAATTTTGGCGAAATTTTACATATCACTAGTTTATTTGTATAATACAAAGTTAGGGATGCCATATGGCCATATTTCATGGCAATACTTTGTTCATATCCAGGCCCGTGCGAAGGACCCGTCCATGGGGGAGGGGGGGGGGGGGGTTCAAAATTCGAATTTAGCTAAAATTTATAACAATACCAAAAATAAAAAATAAAGAAGGAAAAGGATTTCTTACATCGTTTCTCACTCATGATTGCCACACAAACTTAAAAAATTGACTGATAAAAAACATATCACAAAGAAATTTTCAAATTCACGGTGAATCATTTATATTTTTTTTAAATGATGTTCTTTATTCTAAACCAGCAATTTGTTTGAAAAGAATTTCTTAGCAAATTTAAAATAAACGCAAATTTGGAGGAGTAGTCCATGACTTTCGCGAACCGCACGCGTTTTTTCTTCGTCCGCGAAAATTTTAATAAAATAATAGTTTTTAAAGAGTTTGACCATAGTGAAACTTAAGTAATTCAGTTAAATGTTGGCAGTATAGTGATTTAGTGAAGATTTGTGATTTGGCGTTGAAAGATTTTGTGGAAAAGTGTCTCTAGCTTGGAATGGTTTACGGACACCTCTGGATGAAAAGTGTTCTTGTTACCAACAATCAACTGGGTGAGCGCGTTCCAATTTTTTTTTCCTTAATCATCGTTGTTTTTGATCTCTACAATATCACAAAACTGGACAAGTTTTGATGTTCTAAAGTTTTGAAAGACGAGCCTTTGATTATAGTTTTAATTTTTGGAGATTCAGCGGGTGTCTGAGATGAAAATTTCATGTTGTAGTAATTATTGACTTTTCTCAACAGTTCATATAGTTGTTGTAATTATTTAATGAGGACCGAAGGAATTTGTGTGTTGATCGTAATAAAAAGCTTATCAATTAGTGAAATCCGATTGAAAATTTGTTAAATTTCGTATGTACACGTTATGTATGATGTGAATGTATATTTCAAGATTGTCATTATTTTCAATGATTGCTTAGATGCAAATTATTAAAAAAAAGGACCCTATGGATATTTTCAACATTTATCAATCAAAAAGTAATAAAAAAGTATTTAGTTTTTTTTTATTAATTTATATTATTAAGAACACAGGAGTCAAAGGATGATACTTTAGAAAACTTTTGCAATCTACCAAAATTTGTCCATGAATCTTGTGATACCTATGCATTGCCAAAACCCAGAAACTGATGAACCATTATCATACTGAATCTCGGGGATTTTTAAAGCAAATAAAAGTCTTACCATTATTTTTAGAGCCAAAACGGTTTTCAAAAAAGTTGGTTAATAAATCGATAAGATCGATAGTTAAGAAACGTCCTTCAGGGAAGCCAGAAAATATTTTGAATAGCAGTTGAATACTATTTCCTGAAGTGATAACTATGGTTATATATCTGAAAACGGAAAATCAACGAAAAATCTTAATGAATACTAAAATTGGTGATTAATTGATTTATAAAAAGTATTTGTTTTTGATATTAAAAGTATCTTGAAATGCTGTTTCGTACGGAAAGTGGAAAGTGTAAATTTTTAAGCTCAAGATTCTTAAAGATGTGCTAAAATCGGTTTGCTGGTAGGAACTTTTTTATTTGGAGAACCAATGTTATTAAATTAAAATCTATCATTCAGAAATGGAAGTATTTTAAAATGAAAACTTTAAAACCGACCCGTGCTAGAAATTTACTTTTGTAAATGTGAGTGTATGCTTTTGTTTTTCGATTGTGTTAGATATAGAATTTCCATCAAATATTTTTGCAAAAAGAAAATATTTTTCGATCAGTTTTCCTTCATGAAGATGTTTTAGTGCATGCTTAACGATGTCTTAATAAACAAAATTTTGCAATAAGAAAAGTTATGCAGTTATCAGAGCTATCTCCTGAAATTTCGTTAGGTTTTTAATAGATTTTTGCAACGCATTATTGAAAGGATTATAACACTATTTAATTGAATACAGTTTTATATATCATTTTACTTATTCAAACGATTCATTCTCTCATTTCTTGGTAGGAAATAAATATTTTCAATTTCAATACGAATTTTCAAAATTCAAACGAGTTTGTTGCTAGAATAGGTGATCTGGTTGATTTCGAAATCACAGGAGCTTAGTAGAATATGATTTTAACCCAGATTACATAACACTAGTCAAAAGTGTTTCCTGATAATATCCTTTATACCAATCCACACAAACAATTGTTTTGCTAGGATGCAGAGGTGACCTCGGTCCTAAAGCATGAATTATTATTCTTTCAATCCCTTTTCTCTATTTTCCTTCTATCCATTGACTACTAGGACGTGGCCAGCGCCGTTATTGATGTGTAAAGAGAGAGCATCAGTTTTGTTCATTGTGAATGTGCTGTCAATCCCAGATACCATTCATTTGGCCACTGGACAAAATTGATGGCCTCGGTCAATCACGGAGTAGAAACCATTGGTGGTGTGGAATCCGTTCTACTGAACCACGCCAGCGATCATGGAATTTGAAATGCATTTGTTTTAATACCGATAAAAAATACCTTTAAATGTACTTTGACGAAGTTGACGAAGCTTATAAGGAACTATTGATTTAGAATATTTTTCATGTTGCATTTCAAGTTCAATGTTTTCAGGTGGATGTGAGTAGTCAATCAAGCTAAGCTAAGCTAAGCTAAATTTAAAATAAACGCAAATTTAAAATAAACTTTACCAAAACTTAGAGTTTATAACAAATTTGAATTCAAAAAATGAATGTTCTTTCAGGTACTTAACTAACCTTGCTAACTTGTTAGGAAAAGGATAGTAACTGTTGATTTTTATTCATCTCAATATAAAATTCTTTTCTTAATTTTCAACTGAAGGGTTGATTAAAAAATACCGTTTAAGTTTTTGAACTGGCAAAAAAAAATAAATAAATCGCGATTTGAAATGTGGATTTTTTGTGACTTAAAAAATCCACTTTTAACTTTGTAGAATGTATTAAATGGTTGAGAGTTTAATTAAATTTGACGAAATGAGATATATATTTATTATTATTTCAAAAGTGCCAGTTAAAGAAGTCACAGATAAAAACTTATATAAAAAAATCCTCCAGTTATCAAAGTTCTAAATAATAACTTCACGTTCAATTATTCTGACAAGGAAATGTTGGGAAATGGATAATTTCTTGAATGATCGATCAAAACTGATAAAAAATTAAAAATAAGGAGTTCCAAGTTTTGTTGTGAATATTGAAAGCACAAAGCAAATTTAAAGTTAATTAACATAGCACATTAAAATTTAGTTTTAAAGTTGCTACTCCGAATATTATTTAAACTTTTGAAGGTCAATTTAAAAATCATGGTCGATTCAAAGAACATAATTTTATGAAAAAAATTATTAAAACCTTTTGAATTTATAAACACAGGTTTTAAAGTATAAAATTTCAAGCTTTGAGTATTTGGTCACTTTCGATTGAAATATTGGGACCTGGAAAGAACAAAAGGTCCAAGCTATGTTTTTCTTATTAAAAATTTAGCTTTAAGGGCTTATGTTTCAAGGACACAAAAATTCAATATAAGAAAACAAAGATAACTAAGTTAAAATTATTTCTAAAAATTAAAATAGTTTGACTTCAAAATTCGGCAAGTTAATAAAAAAAACATCAATAAAAAATCCGGTGAATTTATTTGAAAATAAAAACAATATATGAGAACGAAAAAGATAAGTTTTCAAAAACATTTCAGAAGGACTTTTTAAATAAATATTTTTAACCATAACCAAAAAAGGGGAAATAAAAAATCATGAAATGAAGGGTTAAGGAATAAAATTATGATGTATGATATAAAAAATTTGAATTCAACAATAAAAAAATGGAAAAATATCAATACAAGTATTTTTGACATTACTGCAGAAAGTGTAAATAAACTTGATGTTATTTAACATCTTTGTTGAAATCCGCAAAAAAAGTTGTGCATCTATCATAAATTCATTTTGGTTTTAAACTTCTTTTAAACTCAAAATGACTTAAAGTCTTGAGGAAAGTTGAAAATTCATTGAAGTTTTTTTTTGAATGATATGTTTTTAATTTGAGTTTTCATAAAAAAAAGTGCAAAATTTTTGATTATTTTTAAAAGTCATTTCAATAACAAAAACTGACAGAAATATTGCATATTTAGATTCGGGGCATCCAAATAAGTCGAAATTACTTTTTCAACTCCTTGTACCTAAGAAAAATGAAAATTTAATGGCCTTGTGTAAATTATTATTAAAACCTGTTTAATTGAGCATTTAGAAGAACAAGAAACAGGAAGCTCTGAAGACCATTAAGGGGTTTTGTATATCAAGTTTTGAGTTACAGTTCAAAAGGTTGATTGAATTACAAAATGAAATTTACAATCAAAATTACTTTCAACTAACGAATGGCAAATCTGAGCTTTCATTACGTCATATGAAACAAAATGTAAACAAACAGTTTTATTACGAAAATATACCAAAACTTACATAAAATAGTCGCAATTTCTTTTCAGCATATTCTTAATGTGAAAGACAAATTTTAAAGATGTATTGATAACTTTTGAAGCAGTTTTTATAAATTTTCAAGATGTTTAATACGATTTAATAGAAGCTCACGCGAGAAATAGTGTCGTAGATCGAATTGTCTCAAGCCAAGGGTGATTTAAGAAAAAAATCCGCCGCAGGCTAGAAAAATTCTGACTTACTTGTTAACACTTATTTTCAAATACATTTTGAAATCAAGTAATTTTTCTTTACTACGGTAAAAATTTTACTTAGAAAAAAATCTTCATGGGGGGAATTAAACTCCTAAACGCCGCCCCCCCCCCCCCCCCCGTTCGCACGGCCTTGTTCATATCATATTTTTATCAGATTAGTATTTAGCTCTACTTTATTCACTATAAGGTTGTAATAAGAGCGTAGATTTAATGTTTCAATGATGTAAAGTCAAAAAACATTATAGCCAATCTTTTTTTTTCTGATAGAGGCATTTAACTTACCTGGCATTCACAACTTGTCCCTTTTTCCAACATCTTATAATTTATAACTTTGCTAAAAGCTACAATTTTATGATATTCTTATTTCCAGATGAGTTAGAAAGAAAAACCGTTAACATTTTTGTTTACAAATTCTTCATACACGAGTATTAAAGTTCAATATAAATTTTTTTAACAGTCAAAATCGGAATACCTTCAAACTACACTGACTAGATATGATAATCTATCAGCCATTTCTTCAATCGGCTGTATGCGCATATTACCCAATATGCGCATTTGGGATCACTTTCCCCTATTTTTAATTTCCTCTATATTCTAGCAACCAGACATCAAGTTGTGGGTGAGTTTTTATTGAACAGGTAGATATTTCATAAAAGATACTAATCAAAACTTTTTTTACAGGAGGCGAATGATCAAGACTTTGGCACAAAGCTGCCACCCCAGAGCCGGTGTGGAATGTTGAAAAAAAATGTGTTCCTGGAAATAAATAATTCCCATATTGAAAAATGCGAGAAAATTATTGTTTTTATTGCTTATTATATGCACAGCCAGTATTCAAAATTGAATTTTGAATTGAAATATAAATTTTATACTGAAGCCGGCTATGTTGAAAAAATAGCTGGTATCCAACAATCTGGATTGCTGATTTTCCAACAAGTTGGATTGCTGTAAACCGGCATTAACGTTTGCTGTTTTTCCAACAATTTAAATTGCTGGAAATTTGGCTGGAAAATCAGCGTTACAAAAACCAGCAAAATTTTGCCGGTTTCCAGAAAAAAAATATGCTGTGTATTAGTATTTTTTGTGCTACATACGGGACATATATTTTTTAATTGGAGGCACAAATTGCTAAAATATCGCCACATAGCCTCAATGCGTCGATTTCTTTGAGTGTAATATTTTGGGTGTCCAAAGGACTATGAGTGTTTAAGTCACAGTGTCTTTTTCATAACAATTTCAAGAATAAAAAAATCGGCATCTCTGAAAATTTGCCACATTATATAATCTTTCTTATCTAAAGCACAATTCAGGAGAAAAATTGATCGAAGGGTCTAGAAAAACTTCTTTTTTTAGATTTGCAAACAAAAACACGAGCAAAAGTTTTGAGATTTAGCCAATAACTTTTCCTTATAACTTCCATTCTAACATTTTAAAGTTTTGGTGATTCCTTCCAAGATAAATAACAATTTCAAAACACATACCATATCAACAAGAACACGGTTAAAAAAGTATATTCTCAATGATCATTTCTACCGAAGACCAAATGTAGTTTAAAGTTGAGTGAAGAAAGTTTGATCATTCAACAATATATTTTTGCTTCCTAATAACCATCAAATTGTTTTTCTAACTCGAGTTTCATAGGTTCTAGACGTCTAAGGAAAATAATTTATGAGGATTTAAAAAAAACTATGAGTGTTTCACAATTATCACTTTCTTCTTGGTGAATTTTCACTAAACTCAAAACTACACTCTGTCTTCGATAGAAATGATCACAATAAATACATCTTTATTACCGTGCTCTTCTTAATTTGCTTCAGTGTCTCAGGAAAGCTAATTTTAGATAATTTTGCTCACCAATCTTCAAAAAAAATTCTAGGCACCCTCCTCCCGGATGAAATTTTGTCCTGAATAGTACGTTGGATAGAGGAGAGTCTCCTCTTTGATGTGGCAAGTTTTCAGAGATGCCGACTTTTTGTTTTAAAAAAACCAAAAAAAAAAAACACCAATATTGGTCTTTCTCTCGGAGTGAGTATTAAGTTTTCCTTGTGAAATTTTTGTTATAAACCCTTGGCTTTGTTCATGAGAAAAGGATGTTTAACCGATTTTTTGATTCAAAACGGCATTTTATAGTTTGATATATTATAGATCCTCTGCTCAAATTGCTTTTTAAATTTTTTGGAAACCTTCAAATTTAAAACGGTTTTTGCAAAAAAGTTAATATTGGGCTACTAAAATCCACTGATAACGAGTCTTGTCTACATTGGCTTCTAAACACTTTTAACATGTTGGTGCTGATTTCATCATTTAAAAAATAGACCACAAAAAGCGTTTTGAAATAGGAAATAGAAACCATTTCGATTGGACATTCCGTTTAGAAAAAGACAGAATTCAAATTCATGTGAAAGTCGTCAATTATGAGAAATAATAACACAGTTGAAAGCAGTTTTCGAATTTTAAAAGACGTTCTAAGTAATTCTTTAATTTTGATTTTTATAAAATATAGAGAATAGGAATGGTATCAAAATAAAAAACAACTTCATATGAATCTAATATTTTCCACCGATGATCTTTTTTGTCGGTGCACATTTCGGTGCAGATTTTTGTCGTTGAAACTTTATATGAACATCATGAGTAGGCAACGATTTTACTCAGTTTGATGACTTTTCTTTAAGAAGACTATCGGGAACTTGATTTCTACATTAATACAACTTAAATAATAATTGTGAACCAGTTTCTTCAGAACTAAATGTGTACTGTGCACACATGGGTTGAAGTTCAAGAGAAGTAGAACTAAGCCTTTAAATCTATCTATCTGAATCTTATTAATCTGAACACAAAAGAGTACAACAGAGAATTTTAACAAACTATTGAGCTGCACAAAAAGACTTGCAACCGTTTGATAGCTACTGAATGATGAAAAAAATGGGAAGTAAGTAACAAGTAGGTATTTTTCCTTCCTACCAACTTTAAAGTTCCAAAAAGAAGAAACAGAAACCAAAAACGTACTTTAAAGCTTGTGTTGCGTATTGGCTGAACGCGTTTTAGAAGAAAGTTCCATGGACCTTAAAATAAAAATTTGAACAGTTAAAAATTTCACGAAACTTTTGTGCAGCTCTATTTGAGCTTAAGAGTTCGTTCGTTAAGCGATATGTGAATTTTTGGATGCTTGGAAAGCTTTCTTTCTGAGGAATCTAAGAAAACAAGTTCATATATTTTGGTTTTTATCAGATCTTCAAGAAGTGTTTGACCGATAACACATTTTTCCTCGCTTTTATAAACGAAAATATGTTTTGTTTCAAAGTTTTGTTAAAAATTTTAAGTCATCTAGGTAAATGTCGCGTCTTCAATGTTAATAAACTAACAGCTGCTCTTTATACACTGTCAAATACGGTTAAATACGGTCAAATACCCTCATTCTGGCTGATGTTTTTGTTGGTTGGTTATGAGATGGTATATATTTTGGCTTCGATTGAACTCAAAAGAAAATAATACATCATCCAATTGTTAAAACCTTATTGTTAAAGCTTCGTTCAACTTACCTTTATTCACAGAAATGCACAATCCCGGTTGGCTTCAATCATCATTCGGGACGCAAATAAAAACCACCAATCAGTCTTTCCGTTTAACCGCCGTCGCCGGTGGCGAAATATCGATCCTCCTAATTGAATTCATTAATTAATCTTCTTCAATTCTCTGGCCTTCGCGCCTGGCTTGTCGAGAAAGTCAGTCAGGCAGCAACGCCGTGATCTGGACCCAGTTTCTTCTTGCACTTCGACAACCTACACACAAGGCTTAAGGGGCTGCTTCTTTCCATTAAAATTTCGGGATTCTGGAGTCGCACCTAATTTGATCAAGCTCCAACGTAATCCAATAAATTTCACCACCAATTTAATTTTCCACTCGTCGCTCGACGCTCATTGAATACGCGCGTACTGGGGGCCCAGTCGGGACAAATCATCGGATTATTTTTTCTTTCTTTTTTTCTTACTAAACCTCGAGGAAAATCCAATCCACCGTATCTTCCCGGAGCAAGATTCTCGTATTTTATTACTACCGGTTGCCTACCTCCGGGCGCATTCATCCAAACGAGCCTTCGTCGTCGTCCTCATGATTTCGATCACTTTCTCGAGAGATGCGTGGGCTTTCCCGTTCACTATGGACTACCTACTAACCCAAATATATGTATGTAGCTAGCAGGAACACGCTGCCGGGAATTACCTTTTTCCGGTTCGATTTTCACACATCCGAAGGCGCGTTCCTTCGTTCTATTTAGGCAGTTAAAGCAGCCTGGAGAAGGTGAAAGTGACTCCTGATCCCCAATCCAACTCGACCTTCGTTAATCGATTCCGCTCCACGTGGCAGCAACTCGTCGTAGGGCAAAAGTGCTTTCACACGTATGGCTCTCTGGAAGAACGAGGATATCACTTTAAAATTGACACTCAAGGTTTTTCATCACATACGCATTTTGGCTGCCGGATGCTCCACATACTCTCGCACACGAATCAGAAGAGTTGGGGATCTCGTTAAATCTCCTTAATTGAAAATGTCGAGTCCTTCGAGCTTGTACCTACTGAAAAAGCTGGTTATTTTCTTCGTTTTTTTTCACTCTGACACACTTTATTCCGTCGGATAAAAGCACCTGCGTTTCCGTACTTCCAATTCCAATGGATGCGTAAGGATGAATATTTAATCGATGAACTTCGCGTGATGAGTGGGGAATTTCTTAAACGCAACTAGGTTGGCTTTAGCGTTTTTGTTGAAGAAACCTGCAAAAATCCAAAAGATAAAACATCAATTAAAATTGGAAATCCTTTTTTAGATTTACAATTTTAAAGTTAACTATTCCAAAAGCAATAATTACATTTTGTTTTTCAATAACATTCCAATTGTGGTTAAGATTAATTGAATGTGATATCCTGACTTTATTACTGATGAAGGATTTGACATCTGTTATCTTTTATGTTTAAAATGCAGATTATTTATTTTTAAAAATCAAAGAAGGTATTGGATTGATGACCTCAAGAACTAACGTAAACTTTTCTAGTATTTATTGTTGTTGAAAAATAATCTATCAGGAAAGTTTATGAACACTTAACTATTTTTTTCATCCCTCTGACTTTTCTTAAATAGTAATATATATCCCACAAATTGTATATAGTGAATTTTTTCAGCACGAGTCGTTAATTTATACAAAAAGGTTTGCCGAGTTGGAAAGTTACCTCAAGTTCTGGAAAAATCCACTTTTTGCAACTTTGACAAAACGAAGGCTCGCAGGAAACAGCAATTGAAGGGATTGGGACGGATTTGGACTCGACCAACAGAGCAGCCGGAACCAAGGTAAAATACATGTGGTCAAATTAACACGTTCGTCGCCAAGTGCATTTTAAAAGTTGTAGAAACTTGCCGAACCCCAAAAAATTCTCGGAGCGTGAAAGAAAGTGAGCTTCGGATTCCAAACGCCTGGAAAATTTGAGTAAAAGAGCGATACCCGTTTTTATGTTAGCTTAGTTTCGTCAATCCGCAACCAAGCCTTCATTCGTTCGATGAATTTTTAAATAGAAGTTTAAACACATTTCTTTTATCTATTGAGCATATATTCTTATTTAATTTTTGAGATGCTTTGGGTTAAAGAAATTTGATATTGTACATTTAAATTAAATTTTTAGAAACGTCACTGGTGAACTGGCAACAAAACACAGAGTTCCGACAATCTAGTTCTTCGCTTTTCTTTGTTGAAAGCCTTTTGGAAGACGGAAGTCTGGACTTCCGAACAAAAATTTAGTGCTGGCGCGTTAGTAATTGGTTTAGATGTGAACAGGGCTTTTGTTTTTGTGAAGAGCTATTGAACTACTTGCGTGATTGTTTGCTGCTGGCCGTTTCCATGCATTCCTACCCACATTAAAACACGGACTTCGACCCATGAGATGGTGTTCGATCAGGCAAAAAATCACCCAAGCAGTGCTCACATGTGCTGTTCCTATTCCTGAGTTTGCATATTCATTCCTGTACTGCCCTCTCAGAGGTTTTTTAAATTTTATTCCAGATCAGCCCCACTCATGGGTTTTGTAAATTTATTTTTGTAGTGCCCTTCTCCGACGTTTGTACTTTTATTCCTACACTGCCCCTCTAAGGGGTTTGTACCTTCATTCCTGTACTGCTCCTCTCATGGGTTTGTACCTTTATTGCTGCACTGCCCCTCTCCAGGGTTTGTATCTTTATTCCTGTATTGCCCCTCTCAGGGGTTTGAACCTTTATTTCTGTACTGCTCCTCTCAGGAGTTTTTTTTCTGTATTTCTGTACTGCCCTCACATGGGTTTGTTCTTATTACCTGGACTGCCTCTCTAAAAGGTTTGTACCTTTATTTCTGTACTGCTCCTCTCAGGGGTTTATACCTTCATTTCTATACTGCTCTTCTCAAGGGTTTTTTTCTTTTTTTTCTGTATTGCCCCCCCAAAGGTGTTTCTACCTTTATTTCTGTACTGCCTCTCTCAAGCATTTGTGCATTTATACCTGTACTGCCCCTCTCAAGCGTTTGTAGCATTATTTCTGTACTGCCCTCTCAGGGGTTTCAACCATTATTCCTGTACTGCCCCTCTCAAGGGTATGTACATTTATTCCTGTACTGCCCCTCTCCAGGGTTTGTATCTTTATGCCTGTATTGCCCCTTTCAGGGGTTTGAACTTTAATTTCTGTACTGCCCCTTTCAAGATATTTTTACTGTATTTTTTGTACTGCCCTCTCAGGGGTTTGTACTTTTTTCCTGGACTGCCCCTCTCCGAGGTTTGTACCATTATTCCTGTACTGTTCCTCTCAGGGGTTTGTAATTTTTTTCTGTACTGCCCCTCTCAGGCATTTGTACCTTTATTCCTGTACTGCCCCTCTCAAGGGTTTGTACCTTTATTTCTGCACTGCCCCTCTCAGGGGTTTGTACTTTTATTCCTTTACTGCTCTTCTCAAGGGTTTTTCCTTTTATTTTCGTACTGTTTTCACCTTTATTCCAGTACTGCCTTTCTAAAGGGTTTGTACATTTATACTTGTACTGCCCCTCTCCGAGTTTGTATCTTTATTTCTGTACTGCATCTCTCAGGAGTTTCAACCCTTATTCCTGTTCTGCCCCGCTATAGAGTTTGTACATTTATTTCTGTACTGTCCCTCTCAAAGGTTTTTATATTTATTCCTGTATTGCCCCTCTCAGGGGTTTGAACCTTTATTTCTTTACCGTCCCTCTCAGGAGTTTGTAACTTTAATTCTGTACTGCTATCTCAGGGGTTTGTACCATTATTCCTGTATTGTTCCTCTCAAGGGTTTGTAATTTTTTTATACCTGTACTGCTCCTCTCAGGCATTTGTACCTTTATTCCTGTTCTGCCCCTCTCAAGGGTTTTTACCTTTATTCCTGCACTGCCCCTCTCAAGGGTTTATTCCTTCATTTCTATACTGCTGTTCTCGAGGATTTTTCCTTTTTTTCTGTACTGCCCTCCTCAGGTGTTTCTACCTTTATTCCAGTACTGCCTCTCTCAAGGATTTGTGCATTTATACCTGTACTGCCCTTCTCCAGGGTTTGTACCTTTATTTCTGTACTGCACCCCTTAGGGGTTTCAACCTTTATTCCTGTACTGCCCCTCTCAAGGGTTTGTACATTTATTCTTGTACTGGCCCTCTCCAGGGATTGTACCTTTATTTCTGCACTGCCCCTCTTCAGGGCTTGTATCTTTACTTTTGCACTGCCCTTCTCAGGAGTTTGAACCTTTATTGCTGTACTGCCCCTCTCAGGGGTTTGTACCTTTATTTCTGTCCTACTGCTCTCTGAGGTTTGTAACTTTATTTCTGTACTGCCCTTCTCAGGGCTTTGAACCTTTATTCCTGTACAGCCCTTCTCCGGGGTTTGTACTTTTATTCCTGTACTGCCTCTATCAGGGGGTTTTACTTTTATTCCTGAACTGCCCCTCTCCGAGGTTTGAACCATTATTACTTTACTGCCCCTCTCAGGGGATTCTACTTTTTTTCTGTACTGCCCCTCTCAGGGGTTTGTACTCCTTTTTAAATAATACTTCCTCTAACAGAAGTTTATTCCTGCACTGCCCCTCTTATGGGTTTGTACCTTTATTCCTGTACTGCTCCTCTCAGGGGATTGTATATTTATTTCTGTACTGCCCCTCTCAAGGGTTTGTACCTTTTTTATTATCCTGCCCTTCCCAGGGGTTTGTACCTTTGTTTCTGTACTACCCCTCTTTGTGATTTGTACCTTTTGTACTGTCCTTCTCAGGGGTTTCTACTTTTATTCCTGTACTGCCTCTCTCAGGGGTTTGTTCTTTTATTCCTGTACTGTCCATCTCATGAGTTTGTACTCTTCTTGTTTTTAATATTACTGCCCTTATCAGCCGCTATCAATTGAGCCGTTTCAAATAAATGGTTAAAAAAATGGTTTCATTAGAATGTTAAAAATTTTGTCTCCGAATCCGAATCCGAATCCGAATCTGAAATTGCTCCTATATGCCTCAAAAAATAGCACGAATCCAAATTTAATTTCCATTTATTTTCATCGTCGCTCTATAAACTTCGGATGTGTTTGGAATTTTGGCACCATTAGTCTAAGCAAGAGTTTAAAAATCACACGAGCATTTCATAAATTAACAATTTCAATTCCCTTTTTTCAACATGTATCGTAAAAGTTATTTGTGGAAACGTTTCACTGAGCTTGAAAACCGAAAAATTCATCATGTTCCATCAGAGCCAATTTGCATTGAAATTGAATTCATGAAACTTTTCCTCGTATGCCTAAGCCAGGACGATGGGAGTGTTGTTTTCCTTTCCTACAGCATCGGCAATCAAACAAAATCCTGCCAACCAGCCTAAGCCGACATGTCGAAAAGTACTTCGTTGTCTAAAATTCTGAGTGGGGGCTCTTTCGTGATTACCCCCTACAACAACCCGTAAAATGCAAACCGCAAACAAGTCCGGAGAGGTGAACGGAGTTTTTGTGTCTCTGTTTCTGAGAGGTTTTTTTTTGTGAGGCTTTTGGAATAGTTATTTTAGATTTTTTTAGCATAGTCCGGGTAACAACCACATATGTAATAGTTGGCTCCACAGAATGGAAAAACTTCAACAAACAAGCTTTTGCTCGAAAGAAAAATTAGTCTGTAATTTGTCAGCCCCGGGGATCTTTTTGAACCCCTTGTCCAGTTGCTAGGAATGGCGAGGGCCAATGTAGTATCCACCCAGTGAGTTGAATGGAACAATTTAGACTCAGGCACACAAACATTAATCCTTTCCCCATATGTAGTTGTCATTAGTTTTTTGGATGAACTGTTACTTTTGGTTGATTCAAAACTTGGGTTTTGAGGGAACCTATTACGACATGTCAGTATTAAAGCTACGGATTTGGAGGTTTTCGATGGCATTCAATTTTATGTTTTCATAATGCTGAATTTTCAGTCTTACAAATTTTATTTCTATAGTATTAACACGCAAAAATGGTACATGTTAATCAAAATGCGGTTGTCGTGTGAAACACAATTGAAAAAAAAAACAAAAGGGTTTAAAGATGGATTGTTATTTTTTTCCCTGCAGAAGAAGACAATTTTAGGTTTTAATCCATTCAATGTATAAACGCTTGATCATTTGAATATATTCAAAAAAAAAACATGAAATTAATCAAACGGTGTTGCTAAAAATTCTCATAAACTGTTCGATTTCGATTCAGTGACGTCTTTTTTTGTGCAAGCCAGTGTGGAATTTCTCTATGTTAAAATGGATAAAACGCTGGATTAAATCCTAAATCGGACTGAGAGATACCCTCCCGAACAAATCAATAATTTTAATTGTTTTGGAATTTTCTCTGCAAATTAAATTGAGCGAGCTGTTTTTCTTTCGAACCATCGACAATTGCCGAAGGGTGTGGGTTGTTTACTTGTTCTTTGCTAGCGCTCTTTACAACAAATAATAAAAACAGAGAAACTCAACGAATCGTCGCGGGATATCGCACGAGCCGGGAAAATAAAATTGATAGATTTCAGATTTCCTCCCTCCTCCGAATTTCCTCTGGAAGTTTCCACGGAAACCCGGCAAGCGAAAGTACCCAAAGCCAATGTTGTCCGGGTGAAGAAAGTTGATCAATATTTGCCGTCGTGAATTGGTTCAAGGGCATTGGCTGGCACTTCTCACTTTTTCCTCTTTCTCGGCTTTATTTATCCTTCGAATCGGACGAGGGACAATTTCTCGGTCAGATTGATTCGATTTTCCCTATTTGCTTTTGATTTGATGAAAAAGGAAATTGCATTCCTCTCGAGTACTCACTAGCTAGTGCTGCTGTAGCTGATGTAGGTAATATTCAACATCGAAAGGAAATTGAAAAAACATCCTTAAAGCTTCTTGGGAATAGAGGCACTTTTATGACGGTCGCCATTAGTTGTGAACTCGAGATTGAATTATGCACACCAGTAAAATGGAGTTCGACTCGGTACACAATGTTTGTCCACATCAACACTCCCCAAGAGTAAGTAGTTTTCTGCAGAGAGCAGCAAGGATAATTGCCACAAGGGAAGTTTTCCATCGTTGCATCATTTACACTCCTGGGATGCGGAGTTGTTTTTGTTATTTTGCAATCTCAACAGCTGCTGGAAGTCTGGTTTAAAATTTCAGTGGTGGTTTCGCTTGCAAAACATGAACTTCGGCAGACATAAACACTGAGATATCCTAGCTTAATTCCTTCTTTATTTAGCTCTTCCAAACACAAAAATTTCTGATAATAATTTGATTTTTTTTTTCATAACTAACCTACTGACATTTTCAAGGATGAGAAAACCAGCTTGTCATAAAAATTGCTACTCAATTGATAAAACCAACCGTTGAAATATGACCCTCGTTTTTCATGAGCTACATTAGTCGCACCATCAGCATAAATATCATGTCCAATTGAGCATCATGACACATACTTTCTTCTTTGAACTTATACGAACATGGCAGCTGGGAACAAAGATTAATGCAGATCTATTTGTCTGTGTCCTACACTGCTGCATTCAGCCATTACATAGTTTATGGCGCAAGCCAGTGCTCTGAAGCATTTTTTCCAAGCTTTTTCTGTTCCAAGTGAAAGGTGGCCACCCGAGAGGAGAAATTTATTTTCTGCCGCAGTGGAACTCATCCTCGTTTTATTCTCACATTCTTCTACAAGCTACTTGTTTTCGGTATGATAGTTGCTAGCATGTTTCTGCAAATGGAGCGGAAAGTATCCTTAGTTGAATGTATATATAACTTATCATAGTTCTGTGCTGATTTGTACGACAATCAAATATATTTCCACTTCATCAGAGCTCTCATCGGGGGTTAATAATTTGAGGTGGGCCAAATCGGTGTGAATGAGCTATCATCGGAGATATGACAAGATACTTTTTGAATGCATTTGTCACTGGCTAAGATAAAAATTGTAGAGAATGGTTATGAGTGTTAAATATCAAGTTAAGTATGATGACTTTTCAAATTATCATTTCCATTCCATTATTGGTATATTTAGTTTTGATGAAAAAAACAAAACAAAATGCAGCTGAAAACCCCCAAATGGGTGCTGCAATCCCTAAATTCAATGCCCAAAAAATGAGAGTTCATAAAATTTCTATTTTTTTACGGGTTTGTGTATATTTTTTGGGAAGAAAAAAATCCCCATCCCTCCATGAGCCATCGTTTGTAAAATATCTCCGGTTTTTTTTTTTTTACAAAATACCCTCCGTATTTACACTTCCGTCTGCTGTTTTGATGTTACGCTTCGTTGCCCGGCAAAAAAAGAAGAGGAACGTAGAAAAAGAGCCGTTTTGTGTTCGACAAGGGGGACTCGTGAAAAAGTTGATTAAAAATAAATTATCAACTTTGGCGACAAGGTTTCGGCAGGAGGCGGGTAATAAACATTCTTAAAACTGCGTGTTGGGCGTGGGAAGTTTGTCTAAGAAGAAAAATGACGAAAAGACGAAGCAAATTTCGCTGTCGCTGGTTTTGGGGGGAGTTCTTATGAAGTTAAACGACGTGGGGCTCGAGCTCACAGCCATCGTTTGTCGGATTAAGTTCAGCTCAGCATCAACCAGCGGCAATCCGGAATCAATTGAGTTTTCTAAGCCGGAGACGGAGTATATCTTACAGCAGTATGTAAACTGGGATTATGTTATAAAATAGCGGTAAGCTACGCAGAAAAGCCGGGGTTCCTTATCAAATTTGTGATGAGGAATTGAACATGAGCATGTTAAAACACATGAAGTTAACGCATAAGTCTATAATGAAATTGATTATATTAATTAGATTTGCTTTATCAAGAGAGAAGAGTTTAAAAAAATTGCAAATTAGTTCAAATCCAAAGTTTTCGGACTGGTGATTGGCAACCTTGCCCAACTTACTTACTTACTTAATGTTCCCCGCGTCGATCCTCCGGAGCATAGAGCCGTGGTAAAAGAACTCTACTGTTGACGATCCGGAGCCAGCGTCTTCACCTGGTCCCAGTCAAGTTCGGATTTCAGCGGCTAGGCTTCGCCGCCACGAGTTTCTGAATCTGCCTCTTCTTCAATGTCCTTCTGGATTCCATATAAGCGCCTCTCTGTAAATCTCGCTCTCATCTCTTCGAAGATCGCAGCGTGTTCCCAAATAATCTCCTCTTGCGTTCCCGAATCTCAATTTCTAGCGCCTTTTGATGACACCGGCGATGAAGTTCCACGTTTCAGATCCAATTTCCAGGCCACCAAACGCGGATGATGTTCCGCAGGCAGCGATTCACAAAAACTTCCAGTTTTCGCGTCGTCACCGCATATCTGCTCCAAGTTTCGCACCCGAACAGCAATACGGATTTGACGTTTGAGTTGAAGATTCGGATTTTCGTTCGTAAAGCGATCTGTCGTGAGCGCCAGATGTTTCGGAGACTTGCAAATACAAATCGGACCTTTCTGATCCGGGTTTCGATGTCTTTGTCGATGTCTTCTACCATGAAACTGGAGGGATTTCCGGTGATCTCCTTTGACTTGGTCTTTCTGACATTGCATTGACTTTGAGACCTGCAGCCTTGGAGCTTTCGGTGAGGTCATCGATTTTGCTCTGCATATTCGGTTGTGTTTGGACGAGCAAAACAATATCGTTTGCCAGGTCAAGGTCGTTCAGCTACTCCATTATCGAAGGATTACACGGCAATCCTCGGTATGGTCTACAGTCAATCGATCCAGTCAAGATCTCATCCATTACGACGAGAAAGAGTAGGGGTGATAAAATACATCCTTGTCTCACTCCAGCAGTTACCGGGATTGGATCAGCCAAGACACCGTCATGCAGGACCATGCACGAAAATACCTCGTACTGTGCTTCGATGAGATGGACTAGTTTCTGTGGGACTCCTCGTCGCCTTAGAGCAGTCCAGATGTTTTCGTGGGTCAGCCGGTTGACAAAATCAATGAACACCAGCAAAGAGAGTCCTGGAATTCGTTGATTTGTTCCAGTATGATTCGTAGCGTTGTGATGTGGTCCACACATGATCGTCCGGATCGGAATCCAGCTTGTTGCCGTCGGAGTGTAGCGTCGATTTTCTCCTGGATCCTGTTCAGGATCACTTTGCAGAGTACTTTGAGGTTTGTACAGATCAACTTTATGCCTCACCAGTTACCGCACGCTGTCAGGTCTCCTTTCTTCGGGACCTTTACGAGGATACCCTGCATCCAGTCGGCCGGGAATGTTGCAGTATCTCAGATGTCAGCGAAAAGACGGTGCAACATTTGTGCTGATAGGGCAGGGTCGGCTTTCAGCATTTCAGCAGGGATGCAATCGATCCTAGGCGCTTTGTTGGATTTCATGTTTTTGATTGCCGCTTCTATTTCAGCCGCAGCGAGGGCGCTTCCGAGTTGACGCCATTTATGCGGCTTACTGTTGGCGCTTCGAGCTGCGGGTTCTGTTGGCCATCGCTATTCGTGACTCGGAAGAGTTGTTCAAGATGCTCAGTCCATCGTTTGAGCTGATCTGTTCGATTGGTCAATAACTGACCTGCTCGGTCTTTCAGCGGCATTCTTGCATTAGTCCTTGCACCACTGAGGCGGCGAGAAATGTTATAAAGTAATAAGATATCTCCAATGGCAGCGGCTCTTTCTCCCTCTTCTGCTAGGGAGTTTGTCCAGGCTCTCTTGTCTCGTCTACTATCGTAAGCGGGTGGCTGCTTTTGCTGACCCGGTACATGCCTGCACAATTCCGATTTTCGCCTTTCTCCGATCATCGACCATCCTCCAAGTTTCCTGCGACATCCATTCACTTCTTCTTCCACTCCTTCTTTACTGAGAGTACCATGGCTCGTCGTGATAAAGGCATTCTTGATTCTACACCACTGTTCTTCGACTGCTCCGTCTGACAGCAGTTCCGAGGCTCGGGATTCAGCTGTTCAACGTATGCCCTTTTCACCTCTGGATTCTCCAACTGGCGGACGTCGTATCGACACCCGACTTTCTCCTCGAGCCGTTTGATACGCGCAACTCTCAGTCGTATCTCACCAAGGACGAGGTGATGGTCGTTTGTTGCGGACATCAAGAAGGCTCACTCTTCATTTTCGGCTGATGCAGATGTGGTGGTCAATTTGATTTTCTGTTCGGCCATCTCGGGATACCCAAGTGACCTTATGTGCTGGTCGATGGGGGAAGAGCGATCCACCGATCACCATGTTGTTGTTGCCACAAAATTCTACAAACAGCTCTCCGTTTTCGCTCATCTGTCCTAGGCCATGGTGCACCATGATGCACTCAACGTCCTGATTGCCGTAGCCAATTTTTGCGTTGAAGTCACCTAAGTGGATTTGAATGTCACCCTTCGGAATTTTCTCAACCACTGTAAAACTGCTTTTTCTCCTGCAAATCGCATAACAATGGACCATTGTAAGGTTTCTAACCCGTGTTCTAAATCTGGCTACGATTATTCTTTCGTTTATCGGTTCCCATCTTATGAGGGCCGCATGTGCCTGCGGCCTTAATAGCAAACCAACTCTTCGTTCCCGAAAAACGTGTTCTCTCCATATGCCAGAGTAAAGCAGGTCTTGCCCGGACTGTGTCTTGTGTTCTCAGTGTTGGGCCAACGGAATTCGCTCAGTCCCAGAATTTCAAGGTTGATGCGGCTAGCTTCTCTAGCAAGTTGAGCCAGCTTGCCTTGTTGGGCAAGGGTTTAAACGTTCCAAGTTTCAAATCGTGTCCATGTTTTCATGCTAAAAGTCGTCGCCAAAGTTCCAGGTCGGTAATTTCTTTCGGATTCCATAACAATTTTATGAATCGTTAGCAGTATGATGTTAGCCTAAGGTCCCTATCCCGCGATGGGGCTGCTATCTAGGACTTAGCTGGCGGGAGCCGCATTTCATAAATTCAGCCGCTCGCTGCGAGACAGATGCTGTTTGAGCCACTCCTGACCTGGGGAACAGAAGCGTGCGGCCATCTTCTCAGTTTGCATGCGACCAAAGCATCCACCAGGGTTGGGTACCCGATCTCCCCTTAGGTTACTCGCATCCCAGCCGGCACCGCGGGGAGGTAGAAATAGAAGTTGTGAATAAGAGGTGATATGACCACTATGGAGTCTCGTGTTGCACGTTATCCACCATTTGCCAGTACATCGTACATAGTTTAAAATTGCAAAGAACACAAATATGACAAAAAACAAACATTATCTACAAAAAAAAAAACTAATAATTGTGTCTCAATCATAATAAAAAATTATAGTAAGTGTCTGCATTTGTCAAAACTTTCAAAGTACCGTCAACTTGGGCAACATGCAACAATTTTCATCTTCAATGGCTTCTAAAAAACTTATGTTCACAGTTAATTCTACCCCTTATGCATCAAAAGTTTTATGGATGATAGGACATCAAATTGGCGTAGTTAGAAAAATTATTGGTTTCTTAAGTTATTTTTAATTTTCTAAAAACATGCGATTTTCACTCTCCTTAGAAGTGGGTTGTGATATAGCTCAGTTGGCAAGTCTGTTGTCTCCTGAGCCGATGTCCGCGAGTTCGAGCCCAAGAGTAAACATCGAACGAAGTTGTACCGGATAAGTTTTTCAATAACGATCCGCCAACTGCAACGTTGATAAAGTCGCGAATGCCATAAAGATGGTAAAACGACTATAATCGAAACAAAAAAAAAAACTCTCCTTAGAAAATGGGGTAACTGGAAAAAAATGTGTTTTTAAGAAAAAAATGTTATGAATACGTATGAAAATTTATAGTTTTTATTAAATTTGTTAAATTTATTAAAAAACTTATTTAAATTTTTTTCTGAAAATAAAGATGCTGCATACATTTAGGGGTTAATTACCACTACATAAATTCTACAAGCTGAAATCATTAAAATAAATATTTGGATGAATGAAATTTCAATATTAACAACCGCGTGATGTGAAACCTTTTTTGCAGGACTGCAGTCCGGCATTCTCGCAACATGTCCTGCCCAGTGTATCCGGCCAGCCTTCACCACATTCTGGATAACAACTCAAACATGAACAACGTTAAAATTTGAAAAAAAAAATGCCTGTGATAAAAGTGTTCATTTTCTACCAAAATCTCACATTAAAATGAACTTTTGAAAGATAATATCTCGAATTATCGAGGAAAAGTTTTTTATCCTCTTAAAGTATTAAGCTGAGAAAGTTGCTATGCTTCAATAATCAACAATCAATGTTTTTGTATGATTTTGATTGATCAAATTTGTGTAAACTAAAAAATTTAAAATTTCAAGTGAAGATATTTATATTGATTTTTTGAGGTGAATTTCAATCTTTCGTTTCATCAAAATGAATCATAAGGTTTCAATTTAAGTATTCAATGTCAAAACCAATTGTGAAACACTTTGGTTACATCATCTGATTTGTTCTTCCAATTTCGAACGTGTACGTGCTTCTTTTGTCCATTCCCATCTTAAGAGCAGAAATAAATCTTATGATAATTTATTTTTCAATCCCGGTGCTCCATTTTCCTTTATTTTTGCATCGTCGTTCTTTGCGAGCGTTCAAAAGTCGACAGCAAAGTTGTTGGTCTGCTACCGCAATTCGCTTATGCGGAACTGATGGTGGTTCCTAGTGGTTGCTCGCGTGAGTTTCCTCCACTTGCAGCCAAACAAGGAAAAGGGCCTCTCCAGGGCTAAATGGAAATTTCATTAAAATTTCCCGCCAGCCCGGTGTGATGGTCCAGGAGGAGAAGTTCGAAAATGACTTTGTGTAGCCCTGGTGAAAAAAGTATATTTTTCTAGAGCACAGCAGCGCGGTCTAAGCGCCATGGGCAACATCAAGAAGCAGCAACATTCACTGGTATAGGTGACTACCACACTAAATGTAAGCTTCCTGGAAGCGTTGAAGTTGAAGCCGTCGTGCCATTTCTGCTAGAAGGAAGATGTGTTTGTTCTACTTTTTTTTATTATTGTTATTTTGGCCGTCCAAGATGAAAATTGTTTGCCCGGTGGGTAGTTTTATCTCGAAAAAGCGCGGAAGCTGCAGTAACGTTTTATGCCGTCAAGTGGAATCATTGCTGCTGGATGGCGGTTGAATGGTAACCTTTTGTGGGGATTGTTTGAATAAACGATTCGTTTAAATTTTATTTAATGAAAACTTTTTCCGCCACCCAGAGGTGAGGGTAGCAAAAGATATGCAACTGGTTTGAATTTCATATTTGAACAACTATGAAGCCCTTGAAAAATATTATAAATGGGGGTCGAGATCAAAATTCGTTCCCCAGCGAGAAATGTTCAAACCACAAAAATTGCACTAGGAAAAATGTATTAAACCGCCATGTCGTTTCCATGTTCGCATCACTTTCTTATAATTCTAACGGAAACATAGCCAAAGTCAGGAAATGTCACAATCAAATAGCTAACGTTTTAACAACTGAGAAAACTTTTGAATTGAAAATAAAATTAAAATCTAATAGCAAAACTCTTGAACGTCACTATTCTTTGTATTTTTGGAAATAATAAACGGAAACTTTTTTCAACTGAGACCCTTAGATTTAGCTTTTAAAGATTGCCGGGTTTAACTCTCAGTTAAATTATACAAAATTTGAAGAAGATACAATCTGACCTGGTTGCCCGGATTTCGTTGAAACATGTTCGAAAATGTTCGCTTTATTTCAATAATAACAACAAAACTTCTTATTGAGTTAATACAAATTTTAATAACTCAATAAGAAGTTTTGTTTTGTTGATTATGACTTCGAAAACAATTTTTCAACAAATTTTGAAGTTCTGAATAAATTTGCCCAGAAATCGCAGCAAATGACTTTGAAACATTCAAACAAAATGATCAACATAACATTTTCCATCTTTTGCAAATGCTTAAATAAAGTAATTAAACTTAAGAATCACAAAATCTCGGGTGTTTATTTGAATGCTCATTATTATCTTAATATGACAAAAATGACAAAAATGACAAAAATGACAAAAATGACAAAAAATGACAAAATGACAAAAATGACAAAAATGACAAAAATGACAAAAATGACAAAAAATGACAAAAATGACAAAAATGACAAAATGACAAAAATGACAAAAATGACAAAAATGACAAAAATGACAAAAATGACAAAAATGACAAAAATGACAAAAATGACCAAAAATGACAAAAATGACAAAAATGACAAAAATGACAAAAATGACAAAAATGACAAAAAATGACAAAAATGACAAAAATGACAAAAATGACAAAATGACAAAAATGACAAAAATGACAAAAATGACAAAAATGACAAAAATGACAAAAATGACAAAAATGACAAAAATGACAAAAATGACAAAAATGACAAAAATGACAAAAATGACAAAAGTGACAAAAATGACAAAAATGACAAAAATGACAAAAATGACAAAAATGACAAAAATGACAAAAATGACAAAAATGACAAAAATGACAAAATGACAAAATGACAAAAATGACAAAAATGACAAAAATGACAAAAATGACAAAAATGACAAAAATGACAAAAATGACAAAAATGACAAAAATGACAAAAATGACAAAAATGACAAAAATGACAAAAATGACAAAAATGACAAAAATGACAAAATGACAAAAATGACAAAATGACAAAAAATGACAAAAATGACAAAAATGACAAAAATGACAAAAATGACAAAAATGACAAAAATGACAAAAATGACAAAAATGACAAAAATGACAAAATGATCAAAATGACAAAAATGACAAAAATGACAAAAAATGACAAAAATGACAAAAATGACAAAAATGACAAAAAATGACAAAAATGACAAAAATGACAAAAATGACAAAAATGACAAAAATGACAAAAATGACAAAAATGACAAAAATGACAAAAATGACAAAAATGACAAAAATGACAAAAATGACAAAAATGACAAAAATGACAAAAATGGACAAAAATGACAAAAATGACAAAAATGACAAAAATGACAAAAATGACAAAAATGACAAAAATGACAAAAATGACAAAAATGACAAAAATGACAAAAATGACAAAAATGACAAAAATGACAAAAATGACAAAATGACAAAAATGACAAAAATGACAAAAATGACAAAAATGACAAAATGACAAAAATGACAAAAATGACAAAAATGACAAAAATGACAAAAATGACAAAAATGACAAAAATGACAAAAATGACAAAAATGACAAAAATGACAAAAAATGACAAAAATGACAAAAATGACAAAAATGACAAAAATGACAAAAATGACAAAAATGACAAAAATGACAAAAATGACAAAAATGACAAAAATGACAAAAATGACAAAAATGACAAAAATGACAAAAATGACAAAAATGACCAAAATGACAAAATGACAAAATGACAAAATGACAAAAATGACAAAAATGACAAAAATGACAAAAATGACAAAAATACAAAAATGACAAAAATGACAAAATGACAAAATGACAAAATGACAAAAATGACAAAAATGACAAAAATGACAAAAATGACAAAAATGACAAAAATGACAAAAATGTCAAAAATGACAAAATGACAAAAATGACAAAAATGACAAAATGACAAAAATGACAAAAATGACAAAAATGACAAAAATGGACAAAAATGACAAAAATGACAAAAATGACAAAAATGACAAAAATGACAAAAATGACAAAAATGACAAAAATGACAAAAATGACAAAAATGACAAAAATGACAAAAATGACAAAAATGACAAAAATGACAAAAATGACAAAAAGACAATGAACAAAAATGACAAAATGACAAAAATGACAAAAATGACAAAATGACAAAAATGACAAAAATGACAAAATGACAAAAATGACAAAAATGACAAAAATGACAAAAATGACAAAAATGACAAAAATGACAAAAATGACAAAAATGACAAAAATGACAAAAATGACAAAAATGACAAAAATGACAAAATGACAAAAATGACAAAAATGACAAAAATGACAAAAAGACAAAAATGACAAAAATGACAAAAATGACAAAAATGACAAAAATCACAAAAAATGGACAAAAATCACAAAAATCACAAAAATCACAAAAATTGACAAAAATGACAAAAATGACAAAAATGACAAAAATGACAAAAATGACAAAAATGACAAAAATGACAAAAAATGATAAAAATGACAAAAATGACAAAAATGACAAAAATGACAAAAATGACAAAAATGACAAAAATGACAAAAATGACAAAAATGACAAAAATGACAAAAATGACAAAAATGACAAAAATGACAAAAATGACAAAAATGACAAAAATGACAAAAATGACAAAAATGACAAAAATGACAAAAAATGACAAAAATGACAAAAATGACAAAAATGACAAAAATGACAAAAATGACAAAAATGACAAAAATGACAAAAATGACAAAAATGACAAAAATGACAAAAATGACAAAAAATGACAAAATGACAAAAATGACATAAATGATAAAAATGACAAAAATGACAAAAATGACAAAAATGACAAAAATGACAAAAATGACAAAAATGAAAAAAAATGATAAAAATGACAAAAATGACAAAAATGACAACGGCAATATTCACGTTTATTCTATCCAACGAATACAAAAGGTTTATTGTATGCCACCAAAGGAAAAAAAAATATTTCAGTTTCACAACCTTTTTCATATTTTTTTTTTAATATGGCATCATACTGAATTTTAAAAGAAAATAACGAATTTGAGAATCAGGAATCAAATTTTGCAAATCAATTTCAAATCATCTGATCTTGAAAATTAAACCTTTCAAAAAAGTTTTTTTTCTTGATTTTTGTTGGACGGAATTTGCCCGCATTAAAGCTATAAGGGTATATTGCCAGTTCTTAAAAAACGAAAACTACTTCACCGAAAGGCCTCAGCCCTAACCTGTTAACAAGAATGAAACGATTAGTTTGATCAAAAAGACGTCCCCAAAACGCGATTATCTCAAGACAAGATTGCCATTTTTGCTTCTTCGAAAAACCGGTTGAGTTTTCAATGTTTTGATTTTGAATGCTGATCAGTGTATCCAGGTCAAATACTGATGACTGATTGACTGATGAATGTTTTTTTTAATAATTAAAATCATGATTTAAAGCAAATCGAACAATGTTTTGAAAAGTCCCCTTCATATCTCAGTTCAAGTAAAAAAATTAACGACGTACGAACTTACATGACTCTTAAAAATCAGCAAAGTTGCAATCAAATGTGTAGGAAATGTTGATAGCTGAAAATTGAGCTGAAATATTCGTGTAATAAAAAGCGAGCAAATATTCATTTTTGTTATAACAACCTGGCGAATCTGATGAGGCCGAATCCAAATCAAGTTTCGAGGTTATAGCTGAAGCCAACCAGCCATCAATACCAAAAAAAAATCGATGTTCAGAAACATTGTTTTGACAAAGCGTTATTGACTTAAGAGTCTTGTTATGTTGAAACAAACCAGCAACATTATATTTTCTATCTTTTTAAATGTTTTCAATGGGGTTACCAGAGCTTAGACTCATCAATCATCGGATGTGTATTTAATATTTATTTTCATCTTAATATGGTGTAATTTGTAGTGTTAAATAGGTGATAATGAAATAACTTGTGATGATGAAAAATTTTAGTTTGTGCGAAAATATGCAAATGTTTACTCGTATTTCAAATGCATTACTACAAAACTAGCTCGTTTTATATCCGACAATAAAACCTTCCCTCCTTTCCACCAAGAAGTAAACACATCTCGAGAAAAATGACAAAGTGGAGCTCCTTAATTTAGCCAAACTGCAGCGGAAAAAGTCACCGAGAACAATTCCATCCTTCCGTATTTTGCGTTGCTTAGTCGACGCCAAGCTGATCTCCTCCTCCAGGAGCGGTGTACTTCAGGGGAATCGCGAAAAGGAAGCTGTTGTCATCCGGACGGATGCGGATATCTCACTTTTCCTGGCTCTGGCGTATATATTTGTACTTCAAACGTGCAGCAGGAAATAAACACCCACCAGCATCTCTCTCGAAAGTACCATTTTGACGTACCCTAGCGACTTGAAAACTTGCGTATAGCAAAAAGGGGTAGCGTGGGTGGTAAGAAACATATATTTAAAGAAAATTCTCAAAATCATGACGGGGCTGCGAAAAGCTTTCATCATGGCGGGGATGATGATGTTCCCTGGAGCGAGTGGTGCAAAGACAATGATGATGCTGGTTGATGAGACTTTTTCGATTCTCATATGACACCTGAGGGTTCGTGTTTCCGTTGGGAAACACGTGTGTTGTTTGGATATTCGCGTAAATAAATATGTTGAACAAGTCGAAGTTACTTCCCCTGCAAGCAATTTCTCGAAATAAAAACATAATGACAGTGAGAAAGCCCAAACAATATTAGAAGCGAGAGCAGAGGGGTCATACCATTAATGTTTAAAGTTGAAGGAAGGATAAGGATGCTTTAATTACCCTACTTTACAATAGTAAACTCTCATTTTCTTTTAGAAATAGTTTGCCAAAATGTATGTTATGAGTTGAATTGATCCCTAGAGGCCAAAAAGATATATTTTTCTTCTGAATGGATCGTGATCATTGGTTATCACGAAATTACTAATATTTGTTCAATAAATAATGATCATCCAGTAATTATCTGTTAAAATGGACTCAAAATACTGATATTGTCTAAAAGCTAGAAAATTGCGCCTGAAAGTATGCAATGAAAATAGGGTAGTAGACAAACTATTAGAACTCTCTCTGTCTAACTAACAAACTGTGAAATGAGAAGAAAAAAGGCAAAACATAGTCAAAAGACCTTCCATCTTTCGATTTAGCTAGATTTTTGCCTAGAGTCAGGGCACCCTGAATTAAGTATCAAGTCTCTTTTAACTTAAAAAAAATACATTTTTTTTCGTCTCACGAAAATGCTTCTAGTTCATCTACGGGTTCATGTATCATTTGAACTTTCGGAGTGTAAAAACATGAAAATACACGCTGTCAGAAAATTCAAAAAAGGCGAGCTGCTAAATTTTCCTAAAAAGATATGATGAAAATAAGAAAAAGGGGATCAAGTATTCCCATTCTCCACAAATGTTTAAGTGACAACTACACATGGCATGTATCGATGGATTAATAGTCTCCCAAACTCCATTTTTTTTTTCAATCAATAGATACAAATGTAAACATATAGAGATTTACTAACTCTTCCACGACTTATGTATGAAACAAAGCATCTGTTTACCAATAGAAAATCCTTAAGTTTGAACATTGTTCAAATTAAAAATCAACAGACATTTAACAAAAACCTCAATTGAAGCAACTGTAAACTAAGAATCAACCATTTTAAAATTTTGTTTAAAACTAAATGTCACTCGGGCTCAAACAGCAAATGGCTTTTAATCATCGAAAACAATTTTTTTAACCATCCAATGGAATATCAGCTCAGTCATACTTTCAACATTTGTGTCATAACAACTTTAGCCCGCTCAACCATCAAGAGAATTGTTCTGGCGTAAATCCTGGGCTTGTTCGGGGACTCCCCATTTGGACTGCCATGTTAATGCCACCGCTTTTTTTATTATTTTCATCATAACATTACCCAAAGGATATCCGGTGAAAGCTTTTAATGTGTGAGTGTGGAGCGAGCGCGTGAACTAAAAGATGCGAGCAAAAAAAAACAACCCCAAAAAGGAAAAACAGCTTCAAAGTTTTGCTCCCTCCGGGAGGATGAAATATTTTGACGCAGTGAAATGTGTTTTTTCATATAGGGGATGAGAGATGAAGCGGAATGGAGAAGAGGGGCTTTGGTTGAGCTGAAAGTTGAATGGATTATGAAAATGGGTACTGGGAACGAATTTGAGTTGGCAGAGGTACCCCTACTTACCACAATGATGCTGCGTTTTTGGGGACCGAGTAAGGTAAATCAGCTGCCTTGATTCAATTTCTGGGTTTTGAGTAACGCTTTTTTTTTTTACTGAATAATGAACTTGATTCAATGGGATTGATAGACGTTTTTCAATGAAAAAAATTCTTAGCCGTCCTATTGATAGGTTCAAATCTCATAATAAACAGATATAGTTTAAGAAGGGAATTATTTTTACTCCAACACCTTTTTGATTTGAAAATTTTTAGTTAATTAAAGGACTGGTTCTAAGTGGTTTTTTTGAACACCATCGATTAAAAACAAAATAATAATTGTTATGAAAACTAACTTACTTAACTTAAGGATCCCGCGCCGATCCTCCGGTGCAAAGGGCCGTGGTAAAAGACCTCCACTGTTGACGATCCGGAGCCAGCGTCTTCACCTGGTCCCAGTCAAGATTCTCGTCGACAGTTCGGATTTCAGCGGCTAGGCTTCGCCGCCACGAATTTCTGGGTCTGCCTCTTCTTCGATGACCTTCTGGATTCAAATCTAGCGCCTCTCTGCAAATCTCGTTTTCATCTCTTCGCAGCGTGTGCCCAATCCATCTCCACTTACGTTCCCGAATCTCGATTTCTAGCGCCCTTTGATGACACCGGCGATGTAGTTCCTCATTCGAGATCCAGTTGCCAGGCCACCAAGCGCGGATGATATTCCGCAGGCAGCGGTTTACAAATACTTGCAGTTTCCGCGTCGTTACCGCATATGTGAACCAAGTTTCGCACCCGTACAGCAATACGGATTTGACGTTTGAGTTGAAGATTCGAATTTTTGTTCGTAGAGAGATCTGGCGTGACCGCCAGATGTTTCGGAGACTCGCAAACGCAAATCGGGCCTTTCTGATCCGTGTTTCGATGTCTTTTCTGGTACCACCATCAGGCGTAATCTGGCTACCAAGATACTGGAAGCACTCCACTTTCTCAACCTGTTGTCCAGCTACCATGAAACTGGAGGGATTTCCTGTGTTGATCTCCATCGACTTGGTCTTTCCGACATTGACTTTGAGACCTGCTGCCTTGGAACTTTCGGTGAGGTCGTCGAGTTTGCTCTGCATATCTGGTTGTGTTTGGGCGAGCAAAACAATATCGTCAGCCAGGTCAAGGTCGTTCAGTTGCTCCATTGTTGAAGGATTCCACGGCAATCCTCGGTTCGGTGTACAGTCAATCGATCCAATCAGAATCTCATCCATTACGATTAGAAAAAGTACCGGTGATAGAATACATCCTTGTCTCACTCCAGCAGTTACCGGGATTGGTTCGGACAAGACACCGTCGTGCAAGACCTTGCACGAAAATGCCTCATACTGTGCTTCGATGAGATGGACTAGTTTCTCTGGGACCCCTCGTCGCCTTAGAGCCGCCCAGATGTTTTCATGGTGAAGTCGGTCGAATGCTTTTTCGAAATCAACGAACACCAGCAGAAGAGAGTCCTGGAATTCGTTGATTTGTTCCAGTATGATTCGTAGCGTTGTGATGTGGTCCACACATGATCGTCGAGATCGGAATCCAGCTTGTTGCCGTCGGAGTGTAGCGTCTATTTTCTCCTGGATCCTGTTCAGAATCACTTTGCAGAGTACTTTTAGAGTTGTACAGATCAACGTTATGCCTCGCCAGTTACCGCACTCTGTCAGGTCTCCTTTCTTCGGGACCTTTACGAGGATACCCTGCATCCATTCGGCCGGGAATGTTGCAGTATCCCAGATGTCAGCGAAAAGACGGTGCAACATTTGTGCTGATAGGGCAGGGTCGGCTTTCAGCATTTCAGCAGGGATGCAATTGATCCCAGGTGCTTTGTTGGATTTCATGTTTTTGATTGCCGCTTCTATTTCAGCCAGCGAAGACGCTTCCGAGTTGACGCCATTTATGCGACTTACTGTTGGCGCTTCGAGCTGCAGATTCTGTTGACCATCGCTATTCGTGACTCGGAAGAGTTGTTCGAAGTGCTCAGTCCATCGTTTGAGCTGATCTGTTCGATCGGTCAATAACTGACCTGCTTGGTCTTTCAGCGGCATTCTTGCATTAGTCCTTGCACCACTGTGGCGGCGAGAAATGTCATAAAGTAATCGGATATCTCCATTGGCGGCGGCTCTTTCTCCCTCTTCGGCTAGGGAGTTTGTCCAGGCTCTCTTGTCTCGTCTACAAGCTCGTTTAACTGCCTTTTCCAGCTCCGCATATCGTAAGCGGGCGGCTGCTTTGGCTGACCCGGTACATGCCTGCTCAATTCCGACTTTCGCCTTTCTCCGATCATCGACCATCCTCCAAGTTTCATCCGACATCCATTCACTTCTTCTTCCACAAACTTTACCGAGAGTACCATGGCCCGTCGTGATAAAGGCATTCTTGATTCCACACCACTGTTCTTCGACTGTTCCGTCTGTCGGCAGCTCCGAGGCTCGGGATTCTAGCTGTTCAACGTATGCCCTTTTCACCTCTGGATTCTCCAACCGGCGGACGTCGTATCGACACCCGACTTTCTCCTCGCGCCGTTGGACACGTGCAACTCTCAGTCGTATCTCGCCAAGGACGAGGTGATGGTCAGATGCAATGTCTGCGCTTCGCTTGTTGCGGACATCAAGAAGGCTCCTTCTCCATTTTCGGCTGATGCAGATGTGGTCAATTTGATTTTCTGTTCGGCCATCTCGGGATACCCAAGTGACCTTATGTGCTGGTCGATGGGGGAAGAGCGATCCACCGATCACCATGTTGTTATTGCCACAAAATTCTACAAACAGCTCTCCGTTTTCGCTCATCTGTCCTAGGCCATGGCGCCCCATGATGCGCTCAAGGTCCTGATTGTCGGAGCCAATCTTTGCGTTGGAGTCGCCCAGATGGATTTGAATGTCACCCTTCGGAATTCTCTCAACCACGCTGTTCAGTTGACTGTAAAACTGCTCTTTCTCCTGCAAGTCGGCAACGTCAGTTGGCGCATAACACTGGACCATTGTAAGGTTTCTAACCCGTGTTCTAAATCTGGCAACGATTATTCTTTCGTTTATCGGTTCCCATCTAATGAGGGCCGCGTAGGCCTGCGGGCTTAACAGGAAACCAACTCCTCGTTCCCGAGTAGCATGTTCTCCTCGTATGCCAGAGTAAAGCAGGACTTGCCCGGATTGTGTCTTGTGTTCTCCAGTATTAGGCCAACGGACTTCGCTCAGTCCCAGAATTTCAAGCTTGAGGCGGCTAGCCTCTCTAGCAAGTTGTTCCAGTTTGCCTTGTTGGGCAAGGGTTAAAACATTCCAAGTTCCAATTCGTGTCCGTGTTTTCATGCTAAAAGTCGTCGCCAATGTTCCAGGTCGGTCATTTCTTTCGGATTCCGTAACAATTTCAAATCAGGAGCAGTAGGTTGTTAGCCTAAAGTCCCCCGAATGAAAACTAAGAGTTATACAATTGAGAATTCATTTTTTTAAGAAAATTTATGTTTTCTTAATTTAAATAGTTTTATGTAGTTTTACACTTGTTTTTCGAAACGTTTCGCAACGTTGATTACGTCGCGAATGTCATAAAGATGGTAAAACAACTATAATCGAAACAAAACAAAAATCAAATTCAAAACCCCCTGACTGAAATTTGAAAATTATAAATTTCTCAGGACAAATAGGTACTTTAAAATGGAAACCGAAAAAATAACTAATAACAAACCGCCTATCACCGCCTGGTAAAAAGAATTTTGTTTGTAATCAAATTAGTCTTTAATTATTCACAAAAAAAGTTACCGTGATTTCAGTAGTATAGCATACAAAGTATAATGCATATTATCATTTCATGAAGAAATAAATTCAAACTGAAGACTGAATTTGAATTCTGTTTCTTTCACGGGACTAATAATTTAACATAGGTTCTATCAACTTAATACCGACAATTAAGTGAAAATCGAATAACTTTGAATGATTAATCATGAAAAATTTCCGATTGAATTTGAAATCAACAAATGAAAACTTCAAATAATAGTTCCTTAAAGGCCAAATTGCTTGTCAGCAATTTTTTTTTATTTCAAAATTCTATGACTTAATCTGTGATGATCATTTAACACAGATTCTATTGAAAAGTTTTTTTTGTAAAATTTGTAAGACAATACAGGGTGACAAAAAAGTGACAAACTTTTCATTTACCGTGGTTGAATTAAAAGGAATCTTTCGATTGCTTTGATTCAAGAAAATCTGAATCTGGCTTTCATAGCTTTATTCAGTAACTCATAAAGATACATACTTCACAGACGCTAACTCGGAATTACACCACCTTTCCCTGACCGAAGCAATTGCTTTCTGCGACTGCTCGAATGCTCGATTTAGTTTAGCAAAAGCAATTGCTAGGGTTTTTTCATACCACCTATTGTCATTTCAATTCTAAGTTGTTCCGTTATTTGTGAAAATGAGAATTGAAAAATGAGACTATCGCCCCCCTGAGCCCTTCCAACTAGAGTGTCCATTTCCCGGCCATTTTAGCGTTCCCGGGAATCGGGAAATCTGATGAAATATGGTAGTATTAAATTTAAAGTAGTACCTAGTATTGCAAAATATTTCAAACTTTTTAAGTGCGTCAAAACTTCAATAAAAAAAACCAAAGACCCAAAAACAAAGTACTTTAACCGAAAAACCGGTCTGATTCTAGCTGCAGAAATTTGAAATAATTGAGAAAGATTTCTCACTAGTCGTAGAAGTTAGCTAGCTAGACTGTTACTAATCGAACATTGTAAATTTTCAGATAACTATCCATTTGTTTAACAATATGTCATTTCTTTGCTGATGATTTTGCTACTGTAAACAGTATCCGAAACGGAGGTTCTAAATGATGAGTGTTGCAAAATAGAACATTCAGATTCTTTCCGTAGCGTTTCGTTATTGGTTTTATAGATTTTTTGGCGTTTTTCACTATTACACTAAGTTTTCGATAGGAAAAACAAATTTATCAAATTCCATGTGTTAACCAGATTTAAGAAAAAAAATATTTAAGACTAAGCCATCAAGGTCACTGATAACACTGACATGACACTTAGAACACAAATTCAGCCATTTTCAGGCTATTTTTTTTTTTTTGTCAAAGTTTGTAGGTTTGCAAAACCGACGAAAATATTAACCTGTTTAGCCCGATTTTATCGTAGAAATTGCCTTTTTTGCAAATTGGATGGCACTTTCTAACTGGGATAGCATTTATCAAATCGATCGATGCGCACTCTGGAATCGATATTGCGTACTGTTGGAAAAAATATCCAACCAACGAAATCCAGTCAGTATGGTCAGTGGTAGAACTCTCATTTTCCTTGCTCAATATGATTTATTTTTCCAATTTAGATCGTGTAAATTTGTAGTAATTTAGAACATTTTACTGGCTTCGGGAATTCCCGGGATTTTTTAAGAGTTTCTCGGGATTCGGGAATTCCCGAATTTTTCAAACTCCCGGGAAATTCCGGGTAGGACACTCTACTTCCAACGCCCCCAAATGATAAACCATTATTATTAGTTTGTTTCATCGAAAGTAACGTGCAAGCATTTTTTGGAATCGTAAAATTTGAATTGATCGCCGCTGATGTGACTCAATGAAAAATAATTTGTTTGTATTCCTTTTCAACTTTTTTCTCTTGAATTCATAATAAAAACCTGGCTTTTGGTCAGATTTGTTCCGATATTATCCGGGTTTTGAATTGACAATTTTGAAATTCAAGGTTGTTGAGTAAAAATGCTCGGATTTGCATGGCCCGAAAACGCTGAGGCATGACGTATATGATAGTAATAATTTTTTTTCTTAAAATGTTTTCCAAATAATGAAGAGGGAAAAGCTGAATATTCCTATTTGGATAATTCGAAGGAAAAGTTTTTGATATAATACTGACAAACCACACCAAACACGTTAAAATAATTGAATCACGTATATTTCCTTTGAACCAACAATATGTAGGGTTTGTGCGCTAAGACCCCGTTCGATTTTCGTACAATTCGTGAAAAATCGTTTGTTTTTGACAACAGCCGAAAATCACGGTTTATTTGGCACTATCTTATCAATTTTTTTTTCATTCTTAATTAATCAAAATTAATTTAATACCAAAAATAAGCACGACATTTTTTAATTTGGCTCAATAATATTAGTTTAAACAGTAAAAAACGATTTTTGTTACTGCTTAAAACTAACATTATTGAGTTAAATTAAAAAATGTTATGCAAATATTATGTTTTGACAAAAATCTACGGGCATGTTGCTGAAATTGAACGGGATCTGTACTGCTTTTGTGCTTTTGGTAACTGAACGAGGGTTTATTGCATACGATTACGATTACGATTCAAAGATGCGGGATATTTAGGTAAGGTTTTGAAAGTTTTTGTAAGCACTCTTAAAAGAGTGGGTGTTGTAACCCTAGTTTAAATCGTTGTACTTTTTTCTTAATTTATTTAATAATTTTTTTTCTTAGCATCTGAAAACCTGAAAAAGAGCGAATTCTTTTAAAACTCTCAAAAATCAAATTATACGTATAGTATACATATTGTATGTATATTGTAAAGTTTTACTCCAAATGTTTCTAAAAATTCGAATATTTTGAAAGCTTGATTGTACCAAAATATTATTAAAATTTAATTTTATTTTTCTTAGTTCTGGAATCTGGTTCAAAACTATTTGTATTTGTTTAGGATTTTCTGGGTTCATATTTTTCTTGAGGTTAAAAATTAAATTTTCAAAGCTTCTTGTGTTCAAAGATGCTATTGTACCTGTGACTGACTTCTGACACTAATACTGAGTGTTGAATCAAATTATCAGTTGTAGTTAGTCTTATTCATATACTAAATTCCGTTTCAAGAATTTAAGCATGAAGGAAGAAGAGGTTTTTTTTATAACTTTTCCTTGTTTTTCAAATGTATTTAAAAAAACAATTCTTATGGCATCACAAAGGTGAACCATTCTATTCTCAAACTTACTGAATACAGTAGATATTAACTTTTTTTTAAAGTCAAATTAATTATAGAATATTTTATACTAATTTGGCATGTATTAGACTTGCTCGTGGTGTTATAATAAATAAAAAAGATGATTTTGTATGTAAGGTATGTGTAATCATTATTTATGGGCAATTGAAATAGAATTCAAATGGTTTAAGTTTGTCAAAATTTTGAAAATCATATCGATGAAAAAAGTTTATATTTAGTTATATGACATTCTCTTATATATCCGTAAAACAAAAAAAAAACAAAATAACGTGGTATATTAAGGTTACAAATTTAAGAAAAAAAAATCACTTAAATCACTTTTTTTTTCATCAAAACGCATCAAAAAATATTATATCATACTCTAAGCTTCCAAAAATTTTTCATCTTAATATTTTTAAAACTTGTTCGAAAACAAAAAAAAAACAGAAAAACACAGGCATCACAAAGATAATTAAGTGTATGCAAAAGTGTGTTCGCAATAGACTTTTAAAACAAAAATTCAAGCGAACAATTCATTTTTGTAAAAAATACACGAACTGAACCTAATGGACCTAATGTATTGGTTCAAATTTACGATTTTTTTTCAAATTTTCTAGATGAAACTGAAGAATAGTGAGTTTTTTTTAGTAGTATTGAAAACTGCAAACATTTTTCGGTGGATTTCTACATTTTTATCTTCTCCCTGGAATGTCATTTTCTTACTTTTATGAAAACAAATAATGGTGTCAATGACAAGAAGTTATGAACAAACTTTATGGCAGATGCTGAAAATGCTTAAAATATTTTGATTTACATTTATTTGCATAGATTATGCATATATTCAAGATGTTGTGTTGCGCAAGGTTGAATGAGTTATAAAATTTTCAAGTAAAGCAAAAACCATCTTGTTTATAAGATCAGAACGAATTTGAAATCCTTCTGTTGTCACTTGTACTTGAAACTGCACGATGAGTGGGGGGATAGTAAATCTTTATTCAAATTTTCAATAAATTGGAAAAAAATGGAAAATACAGCTTGTATGCAACAAACTTTTATACAATCTACATTTCACGAAATCGTGGAAATCTAGATAATTTAAATTGAAAATTTATAAAAAAAAAAAAACAAAAACAGGTGATATAATTCCCAGCTTCTACAGTTTTGCATTCGCTGTTTCCACTGTTAGAATGTTCGAAGAATTTATAAAATTTTAGTTTAAAGTACCATAAACTTTATTTATTTCCCTCTTCAAAATTTTTGGAGAAATCTGAGCGAAAAAAAAAGAATTTGATATTGGTTCCGGAATAATAATACCTCATAATGGTCTTTACTTCAGATTATCCTGAAAAAAATTTGTATAAGATTGATGTTTTAATGTGAATAAACCATTCTGAACATTAAAACACTCTACAACCAATAACTAAGTTGGTATAGTACTATTTCTGGTCTTGGAACAATCAATGATAAGAAGATTAATTAGATTTTTGGAATAAAATACTAATTACTTTGTTTTTGACATGCAAACTCTTTTTTCTCAATTTCGATCACTTTGATGTCTTCTACAAAGCTTTGGCCAGAAAAATTTCCTATTTGATCATGTTATTGACATATGGAGTTGGATTAAAGCTTGAGGTGAGACAAGCGTTTTAACCTTGATAAGTATGATTTTGTCGTTGAAAAAACATTGAAAAGGTTAAAAAATCTTCAAAAAAATAAATTGTTCTGAACTTCCCGATGGGTTATTTCAAATTTAAGCACAAATGATAGGGAAAAGTCTGAAAGATAAAGTTTTCTCCCAAAAAAATTCTCTCACTACTTCTTTGATGAGATCACAAAGGGATTAAAGGGCGGAAACAGGTAAAACCTACCCCGACATAGTAATATTATCTTAATACACTGATAAAATTGTCAGATTTTTGTGGTACTTCAGGGGTCATGTGAAAAACTGTAATTTTTTCAAATTCAATTTAAATCAATCAAATGATTTCACTAAAGAAAGTTGAATGAAAGTTTTCGGAAAAAAAGAGATTTTCGATAAGGTTCCGATAAAAATTAAAATATTGTTTTGTGAGCACAAAAAAAAAGAATGTCTTCAAAGAAACCCGAAGTGACAGTTTTCCGTCAAAAGATTCAAAGA
>NC_073692.1:22739734-22794933 GCF_029784155.1 Uranotaenia lowii
ACATGATGAAAATTGATAGGAAAAGTGTTTAGAAATCTTACTTTTTCACAGTTAGTTATAGCTTGTTACTAGAATCATCCAACATCCTTGATACAAGCCCTTTCATTTGATGTCCTCTCGAGTTTTTCAAAAATCTGCGTAGAATTACATAGTTAGTAGTGCCGGTACCTCATAATTCAAGTAACTAGAACCTGATGTCCCTGAACCACTTCTCCTTTCCATTCCGATCATGTACAAATCAAGAGCTTTCTTTCCGGGCAGATTGGTCAAAGGCACCAGGCCTGCACCAAATTTCGAATTCATCAAATTTCCAAGAAACCAAATTATCGTCTCCGAAATCGATCTGTTCCGTCCAGTTGATAGTTCCGCTAAATCTTAAATATAACCATCGAAATCAATTTTTCCATGACATTACGCAAATTTAAAATAAAAAATGTCATTTTTACAGTCAGGAGACCAACAGAATGTTATCGAGATGAATAATTCAATGACATTTTTTATCGAGCTACTGTCATTGCTAAACCGAAAAAAATTGCCCCAGTCGTGTAACATTTTTTTTTGGATGACAGTAAATGTTATTGAGATCTTTTTTAATGTTTCTTTTGTATTTCTTTTGTATGTCATTTTCAACCCTGTTGAAAGCAGTTTAAGATGCTGAATCAAATTCGAAGATCTGATTTAGGTGGTGATAGGCACCGACCGTGGCCTAGAGGATACCATTTAAGTCTTCTAAGCCAGAGGACATGAGATCGAATCTCGATCACGGCAAACAAAGTACTTTTTCAATGGGCTGGAGGTTGTAAAATGCTACCCATCATATCCTTGAAAATTGTACGCTTTAGGGTTAAGATTCAGTGAAAATAGACCTCTTCAAAGAAATGTGTGTGTTCGATTTAAAAAAAAAAGAGATTTTTCCTCAAACTTCGAGTTCAATTGAAAATTTTGATTTAGATAGTAGATTTGAATTAAAAATCCAAATTTAAGTCTATGATTATCATAATAAAACAGAAAACTCCGATTGGGATATGCGAGCAGATTGTCTTTGCCCTTTTCGATAATTTAATAACACAGGGGCTCTCTAAAGAATTGAATTCCAGAAAATTGTAAAAATGAAATCTATGAATTGTAGTGAAAATTCACGAACTCCACACCCAGCAAACATTTAGGAAGGAATATCACCGGAACAACTGAATTATTCAAATAAATGTATCAGATGAAAAGATTGTATTAAACTTACCAAAATAACATATAGCTACAAAAGTGGAGGCGATATATCTATAATGACAAAATTCCAACTATTCGATTCCCTCACAAAAAGCAAAATAAACTATTTTAAGTAATCTGAGTAAAACGAAAAAATAATTCCTCGACCAAGATTTAAACTCCAGTCCTCCGAGTTCACTTTGTGATATCTTAACACGTTGCAAACTCATCAGTTGAAATAATCCACGCTATAGCTCTATAGGTAAGATAATCACTCAATACCAACTTGTTTACGATGGTTATTGAATATGTCTTAATAGTCGATTTGGATTATCATTTCTATTACGATTTCGTGTTAGCTGTGTATTTACGTTTTTTTCAATCACAGGCAAATTAATGGTTCATGTAAACAAACAAACATTATCATGCAAGCAAAAGTTAAACTTTATGACTAGCATCTTAAATTCATTATCATATACACAATTTACATTCAAAACTTATATCAATTATTTGTTTGGCGATTTCATATTTGGAATTCAGAATCCAATTTTAAAATTCAACATTTAATATTCATAATCTGATTACCTTTGCCATTTGGTTCGGGTAAACAGATGATAAATGGAGAATTTTCAAACGAACATATTTGAAATTGATCGTCATTTGTGTTTGGAAGCATATTTTAATTCACGTTATTCAAATCTAAAAAATTGGAATTGCGATTACTAAAAGCGCATGTGATTCCAGATTCAGAAGCAAAACTGGCATCTACAGCTAAGATTCAAATCAAAATGAAGGAATAGTTAAAATCGGAATTGAATTTTGTTGCCTTAATTTAAATTTAAATTTATAACTCGTAGGGGAGAGTGGGATATTTTCGGTTCCTTTTTTCTTTGCTCTATAACTTTTTATTGCATAAGATAAAATATAAACGATAAAAGGATGGATTTCTACGTTTCTTACGTATTATTTGGAAATCATATTTATTTCTCCGAAATCTGTTTGTTTTCAAAAAATAGTTTATTTTGTTAGATTTTTGAATATGGTGGAGAATTGTGGGCCACCAAACCCAAATGACCAAATGACATGCAATGTTTATAAGTTGACGAAGAACTCAAATTCATTAGTTATATCAACGAAATTTCAGGTGATGAAATAAAAAGAGAGTTTAAATCGAAAAGTTACAAAATCTTGGCCACGAACGTTTTGGCTAAATTCCTTACATGAGATTAATGTTCGTTTTTATCGCATTCAATAAATTTGATAGAATATTTTTCACAACTCTTCAGTGGGCATAAGAAAACTTTGAAGGCATAGAAAATGTATTTTAACTTATAAATGTTTGTATGAAAACATCACCATATGTTTAAGTGGTCCATATTATTCCCCAAACTAGGACTTTTAAATTGTTTGTGTTTGCGTGATGCCTTGTTATTTCTTGAAAAATTCCATGTAATGGAACTATGATCATCATATAAACATATTTTTGGTGGGCACTTTAGATTTTGCACCGATTCAATTTGCGTGCGCTTGACTACTTATGTAGTTTCAAATCTTTTGGCTTGTTAGGTATAAGAAGCATATGATGCGTGAACAAGTCAACAACATATGGAAATATATGCTTACGTAAATCGACGTAGATGACAGCTGGATTGAGATTTTTATCTAAACACACATCAGAGATACCGTCAACTGGGGCAACATGCAACACTTTTCAACTTAAATGGCTTCTAAAATCTTAATTCCTACAGATAATCATACCACTTGTCTATTTATTATTTCACCTTCGACTATGTCGCACAGATGTGTACTTATTAACTAATCCTTAATCTAAAAGAACACTTGCTTAAATTAAAGTCGAAGAGGTGGTAAACATTATTAAAATGCCGACATGAATTTTCCTAAGGGTTATTATCATATTGTGTACGATGAGTTGGGAGTCTTAGGAAATAGTAATGGCGTAATATTCTAGACGGCGCACTGATCTGTAGTTTCTCGAGCAACTCCCTGCTATCTATGTTGCTCATCAGAAGATCATGAATGACCAAACGCTCCAATCCTTTTTCTCGCTCTTCCGTTGAAGCGTAGTTTGATCCATTCGATTGACGAATAAGATTGGATTGCGTGCTCTAGTAAATGACACAGTATTGCATTTCCCTGCATTTGCTTGCATTTTTTTTCTTTTATCGTTCTGAATATTTTCAGGTCGTCAGCGTATAGCAGTTTTGGTGCGTGTATTAGAGAGCATAAGTCTTTTATAAAGAGAACGAACAATAAGGGGCCAAGATGACTTCCTTGTGGCACACCTGAGGATATCTGAAAAGTGCCTATTTTAACGTAAGCTGTTCTATTCACTAAGAACGATCTTATCCACGATCTTGTGAGGCTTGTAGGTTATAATCTCGAAAATTATAATAAAAAATAATCTTGAAGGAATTGATTCAAATTAATAACTAAATAGATAAGTAGTGTATTTTATTTTTGGAAAGAATAGGTTATAGAAGTTACTATCGATGATAAACTATGAAAGGTCTTAGGAACTTTATGTAACATTTTATCTTCTATTTATTATTAAAAAAAATTTGGGGATTGTCCGAAAAATATTTATACACCAACAGTGTTGGTATAGGATAATGAAAGCAATATAAAGTTTGTAAGTGATATCATTAAGCCAATCCGTCATACTAGGTAAAGTTTTTCACGGCATCGAAAAATGTAAAAATTTGTACATCTATTGCTTGACTTTTTAAATTTTTCATGAGAATCAAAAACTTTAAAAAACTCTTTCACGATGTTAAAAATTATGTCATCATAAATTTGTTATCATTCAATGATAACTTTATTTCAGCATATTGAAATAAAAATTGAATGAGAGTTGTGGTATTCAAATGTTGCATCTAACCCTGCGTTTGCATGTTGCCCCGTTTGACGGTACCTCTGAAGTTCTCGACATTTTGAAGGTTTCCTGATTTGTGTATCGGTGTGACGCAAGCTGATTTCCATAGAGACGGAAACGTGTACATCAAAACTTACAAAGTTCATGGGAATTACCCATCAAATTGACGTACTTTTTCTTTAAGGATGGGTGAAATTTGAATGGTTTATGAGGTTTAGTTCTGATTTTCATTTTGTTGCATTTTGCCCCAGACAGGTAAGTGAATAGTAAAAATATTTATTTAAAAAAATTGATGATTGTCCGAAAAATATTTTTAAACCAACAGTGTTGGAATAGGGTAATGTAACAATTTAAAGTTTGTAGGTGATATCATTAAGCCAATCCGTCATACTCGGTAAAGTCTTTTACGGCATCGAAAAATGTAAAAATTTGTACATTTATTGCTCGATTTTTCAATTTTTTTTATGAGAATCAGAAACTTTTAAAAACTCTTTCGCGATGTTTAAATCTATGTCATCATCAATTTGTTATCATTCAATGATAAATTTATTACAGTATATTGAAATAAAAATTGAATGAGTGTTGTGGTATACAAAAGTTGCATCTAACCGTGCTTTTGAATGATGCCCCGTTTGACGGTATTAAGGGTAGTCCATGTTTTTTCCATGGCCCACGAGACCCCACTCTCCTTTAATTTTTAGTCGGTATCTGATTTCTACCAGTACAGAATATTTAAAAAAAAATTAAAAATCATACAATTTTTTAATTGATAATAGCTACATTTTCAGTTTGATTTCAATAATTTTACTTTTCTTTGCTTGTATCAATTTTAACAAAACATAATCACATATGCCTATTAGCAATTCTTCTGTCCATCGTTCATTCTGTTCAGATAATTGTTACTATTGTTACCAAGGTGAAGATAGTGTAAAGTCAATCTCAGAAGAAAGGACGCACACTTTGATATCATTTTCCAGTACTCTAGAAAATTAAATCCTGGAAAATTTCTTGCTATCACTAGACTTATTATAAATTGTCTTCTTATTTTCGATTATGCGTTCCGTCTGCTCAAAAATCTTATTGAAGGCAAATTTTTCGCTTCCGGTGAATTTTGAAAAACGAAAATTTCTTATTGCAATCAGCACTAGGCTCAACTTCCCAGAAGCTTTTTTCTTGGATCACTGTTTTTCGTTTTGAGTAGGTACAGGATCACTTCCGGTAATACGCTGGCAATTTTTGAAAAGTAGTTTTAAGATTTTCCGCTTATGAAGTTTCGACGTCAGAGAAAATTTTAAAGAGCGTAGAAAAAAACGCCTGTGCTCCGAAAATGTCAACGCCGATGGAGAGATCGAAAGATACGGATATTAGTGCACTTAAACTAGCTTGAAGAAAGTATATTGACGGATAATTTAAGCTGTACAATAGAGTGCCCCAAATGACCCGACTTTTGAAAAAGTTATGTGCCGCAGGCTAAAATTAACCCTTGGCCCAGTGCAAGATCTCATGCAAAATTTGGGTCAGATCGGATTACGGGAAGGGGTCGCTCAACGAGCCTGAAGTTTGTATGGGATTTTGAGACATTTTGTTCGGGAGAAACATGAAAATCCAGGTTTTCATCAATAACTTTGATTTCCTTCGGCCGATTTTTTTTTTGAAAACAAGTATTCTTAAGCCCCAATTATGACAAATATTTCATCCGAGCGACCCCTTTCCGTGATCCGATCTAGCCCAAATTTGGCATGAGATCTTGCACTAGGCCTAGGATCAATTTAAGCCTGGCAGTCTACTTTACAATATTATTTGAATTTATAAATGCAATACATGAATAAATAAATACCTACATTAAAAACATTTTAACACGAATTGTACATTTATCCAAGTAGTATAATAACAACGAACGATTGAAAAATCGAGTTTTACAATGAGTTGCATACACATTTTTAGAGCCTAGAGATATAAAACAAGAGAATTTCAATTTTATTCCTGAAATGTCAGATTATTTGATGGATTAGTTTTTCCTCATTTGAAAAAAGGCCATTTGTTAAAATAAAGAGGTGTTTATTCAGTGATAGTAACTTTTGCGGTAAAATCATTATCGGCATGCGGTAAAATCATTATTGATAACCATGACCCGATAATTCATAAGCAAAAAGAAAAATTATCCCATTATTCCAGCAATCGTTCAACAGTTCAGCGAAAAGGATATACAAAATTCAACAAACATTCAGCAACAGTGTTGCATAATTAGTTTCGGATGATTCTGGTGCCAATCGGGTCGCAAAGGGCGGCAGACATTCAATACGATACGGTACGAATCTGAATTCTAATTACAATTCCAATCAATTTTCACCCAACCAGAAACGGGCCAAAACCCCCTTTTTTGGACACATCAGACAACCAACGTTCTTTCGTTCCTCTTCCCCAAATTTCGGTTGATCGAATCCCGCGCGCTAAATGGCCCACTGCCAGATGGAATACAACTCTCAACTCAACATGGGCTCGGGTTTGAGCCTAAAAAAAACCAGCCAATGTGCCGACAATGGCATAATAATTGCAATTGGAGAACTACAATTTTGGCAAATCGGCTCGAGTACTTTCATACCTACCTACTGCTAACTCGGAATAAGTTTCGCGATATCAGTGGAAACCGATCGGACGCTTCTGCCAGCTGGAGCGTTCTCGGTCGAAGCATTGGAAATCCCCATCATCCTTTTTTATGGCCCAGGCCTTTTCGTGTTTGTGTGTATTTGTGTGCAATCCGAGCGGGCTTAGCAACGAGTTGTGGTACCGCTGAGGGTAATTTAGGGTAAATAGGGGCAACGGACAAGTCAATTCATATCCGGAAGTAAAATATTGCTGTTCGATAACTTCCTTCAAGTACTTTATAAGTTTTTTGTTATCTGAATAACGATTTTTAACAATCTAAATAAGCTGATAATTTTGTAATCAAGTGTTAGGCCTTGTTCCAAGCTGTGAAACGGCAGAAAAACATATTTCGTGAGCTGTCCAATATACGTGTATGTATTTTTTTTTTAAATTTGCCCTGCACTTGGAAGATACCTGGAGATCAGAAGTTCCAAAAAACGGTATGGTGAGGGTCGTCAAGCTAAAGTGGCGACTCCTACCATGGTGAATAAAATCAGGATGCGCCCTATGTCAATTACTCGACGTAATATATCAGTGGGTATATTACTAAAAAGACGATAGATTTTAACCCTTAATTTCATGTTTTTTTATTTTTTCTTGAAAAAAATCTCAATAGTGCGCAATGATGAGAACAGGAAGAAAAAAAAAAGAAAAAATATTATTTTCACATATTTCGAGTATTTAGCCAAAATATAAATTGTTCCAAATTTTCAACAACATGAAATGGTTATACCTTCACGTTCCTCACACAAGACAGTTTGAAATAAATGTTTTCTCTTTATTTATCTTGCACTAGCTCAAGAACTACGAAAACATGACCCCATTGGAGCTGAAAATCAAGCTGGGGGTAGTATAAGGATGCCAGATTCCCCGGATATTCAATACTATATTTAAGAACAGTCCGGCCGGCCCGGTTGCCCGGATTTCATTGAAAAATGCCCGGATTTTGCCCGGATTTTTTCACTTTATTTGGCAAATAAACAAAAAAAAAAACAACAAACACATTCAAAACAAAACTTTTGAGCAAGTTGAAAAAAAAATCATTAATGGTTTTTTGGAAGCCGAAAATACAGTTCAAATCGATGCCCGGATTTTGCCCGGATTTTTTCACTTTATTTGGCAAATAAACAAAAAAAAACAACAAACACATTCAAAACAAAACTTTTGAGCAAGTTGAAAAAAAATAATCATTAATGGTTTTTTGGAAGCCGAAAATACAGTTCAAATCGATGTATTTTGATGGAAAAAAAATTTTTTTTTCATTTTATTTTCTTAATTTTTGGATATTGCCCGGATATTGCCCGCATTTATGGTCGTCAATTTGAAATCGAATGCCCGGATTTTGCCAGGATATAAAAATATAAAAATTGCTCGGTTTGTCTGGCCCGGATACGTGCTGAAAAAATTCTGGCATCCTTAGGGTAGTGCCTATATATGTTGGTTATCCACCATGAGTAAACGGATTCACCGCAGTTTCTGCCTAAGTAAATATGTGCCTACATGCATTATTTAGATTAATTAGTTCGACAAATCTTCAATGCAGCTTACACTACACCCGGACCCCATGCACAATGGGGAAAAAAGTGTACAAACCGCGAAGAAATTCAATACCTTTCGTGCTACATGACCAAAATCTATGGAAATATACTTTCCTTTTGTGAAAATTTTCGGAGAATCGATTGGACATAGTTTCAGACGCCGCACGAGCTTACAAACGGAGTTATAGTGCCTTTTTAACCCCTAATTCCCCTATATTTTGTAAACATTCCAGAAAAACACTGATTCGAACCAGAGAATTTTGAACGAAAACAAACCTATCGTGTGTAATTTTTTCTGAGGAATCGAATGAAGGCTGATCTGGCCTCCGCACGCTTCAGAAAATGGAGTTATGGCTGTTTTTACCCTCAATTCCCCTATATTTTTCAATTATTTCAGAAAAAAGCAAATTCGAACTTGAAAATTTTGAACCAAATGGGTTGTATTTTGTGTGATTTTTTCCGAGAAATCGAATGAATGCTGTTTGAGCCCCCGCACGCTTTGGAAAATGGAGTTATGGCTGTTTTACCCTAAATTCCCCTAAATTTTTCAAATTGTTAAGAAAAAGCATGTTCGGACTTGAAAATTTGTAATCTTTTGGGACGTATCTTGTGTAATTTTTTCCGAGGAATCCAATAAAGGCTGTTTGAGCCACCGCACGCTTCGGAAAATGAAGTTATGGCTGTTTTTACCCTCAATTCCCCTACATTTTTCAATAATTTAAGAAAAAAGCATGTTCGGACTTGAAAAATTTGAACCAAATGGAATGAATCCTATTTGATTTTTTCCGAGGAATCTTTCGAAGCCTATTTGAGCCACCGCACGGATAAGGAACAGGAGTTATGGCTGTTTTACCCTCAATTGCCCAACATTTTTGAAATAGCTCTAAAAAAGCATGTTGAGACCAGATAATTATGAACCAAAAGTAAACTATTTTGTGGAGTTTTTTCCGAGGAATCGAATGAAGGCTGTTTGAGCCGCCGCACGCTTCGTAAAATGAAGTTATGGCTGTTTTACCTTCAATTCCCCTACATTTTTCAAATTGTTAAGAAAACGCATGTTCGGACTTGAAAATTTTGAATCTTTTGGGACGTATCTTGTGTAATTTTTTCCGAGGAATCCAATGGAGCCTGTTTGAGCCACCGCACGCTTTGGAAAATGGAGTTATGGCTGTTTTTACCCTCAATTCCCCTACAGTTTTCAATGGTTTCAGAAAAAATCATGTTCGGACTTGAAAATTTTGAACCAAATGGGTTGTATCTTATGTAATTTTTCCAAGGAACCCAACGCAGCCTATTTGAACCACCGCACGTATTGGAAACAGAAGTTATGGCTGTTTTACCCTCAATTTCCCTACATTTTTCAAATAGCTCAGAAAAAGCATGTTCGGACTCGAACATTTTTAACCAAATGGAACGTATAATGTGTGATTTTTTTCAGGGAATGCAACGAAGCCTATTTGACACACCGCACACATCGGAAACAGGAGTTATGGCTGTTTTACCCTCAATTCCCTTTCATTTTTTCAAAAAGTTCCGAACAATCAGGATCGGACTTGAAAATTTTGAGCTAAATGAGACTTATCTTATGCAATTTTTTCCGAAGAATCCAATGGAGCCTGTTTGAACCACTGCACGCTTTGAAATAGTGAGTTATGGCTGTTTTTACCCTCAATTCCCCTACATTTTTCTGAAATCATTGAAAAATGTAGGGGAATCGAGGGTAAAAACAGCCATAGCTCACTATTTCAAAGCGTGCAGTGGTTCAAACAGGATTCATTGGATTCTTCGGAAAAAATTGCATAAGATAAGTCTCGTTTAGTTCAAAATTTTCAAGTCCTATCATGGTTTTTCTGAACTTTTTGAAAAAATGAAAGGGAATTGAGGGTAAAACAGCCATATCTCCTGTTTCCGATGTGTGCGGTGTGTCAAATAGGCTTCGTTGCATTCCCTGAAAAAAAATCACACATGATACGTTCCATTTGGTTAAAAATGTTCGAGTCCGAACATGCTTTTTCTGAGCTATTTGAAAAATGTAGGGAAATTGAGGGTAAAACAGCCATAACTTCTGTTTCCAATCCGTGCGGTGGCTCAAATAGGCTTCGTTGGATTCCTTGGAAAAAAATACATGAGATACAACCCATTTGGTTCTAAATTTTCAAGTCCGAACATGATTTTTTCTGAAACCATTGAAAACTGTAGGGGAATTGAGGGTAAAAACAGCCATAACTCCATTTTCCAAAGCGTGCGGTGGCTCAAACAGGCTCCATTGGATTCCTCGGAAAAAATTACACAAGATACGTCCCAAAAGGTTCAAAATTTTCAAGTCCGAACATGCGTTTTCTTAACAATTTGAAAAATGTAGGGGAATTGAAGGTAAAACAGCCATAACTTCATTTTACAAAGCGTGCGGCGGCTCAAACAGCCTTCATTCGATTCCTTGGAAAAAACTCCACAAAATAGTTTACTTTTGGTTCATCATAATCTGGTCTCAACATGCTTTTTTTGAGCTATTTCAAAAATGTTGGGCAATTGAGGGTAAAACAGCCATAATTCCTGTTCCTTATCCGTGCGGTGGCTCAAATAGGCTTCGTTGGATTCCTCGAAAAAAAAACACACAAAATACAACCCATTTGGTTCAAAATTTTCAAGTCCGAACATGCTTTTTTCTTAAATTATTGAAAAATGTAGGGGAATTGAGGGTAAAAACAGCCATAACTTCATTTTCCGAAGCGTGCGGTGGCTCAAACAGCCTTTATTGGATTCCTCGGAAAAAATTACACGAGATACGTCCCAAAAAATTACAAATTTTCAAGTCCGAACATGCTTTTTCTTAACAATTTGAAAAAATTAGGGGAATTTAGGGTAAAACAGCCATAACTCCATTTTCCAAAGCGTGCGGGGGCTCAAACAGCATTCATTCGATTTCTCGGAAAAAATCACACAAAATACAACCCATTTGGTTCAAAATTTTCAAGTTCGAATTTGCTTTTTTCTGAAATAATTGAAAAATATAGGGGAATTGAGGGTAAAAACAGCCATAACTCCATTTTCTGAAGCGTGCGGAGGCCAGAACAGCCTTCATTCGATTCCTCAGAAAAAATTACACACGATAGGTTTGTTTTCGTTCAAAATTCTCTGGTTCGAATCAGTGTTTTTCTGGAATGTTTACAAAATATAGGGGAATTAGGGGTTAAAAAGGCACTATATCTCCGTTCGTAAGCTTTTGCGGCGTTTGAAACTATGTCCAATCGATTCTCCGAAAATTTTAACAAAAGGAAAGTATATTTCCATAGATTTTGGTCATGTAGCACGAAAGATATTGAATTTCTTCGCGGTTTGTACACTTTTTTCCCCATTGTGCCATGGTTTCATATGAACTGTTATGGAGTATATGTATTGCGTGTGCTGATGAAAGAGTATTTTGGAAGAACAAGTCAATCCGGTGGGCTAGTTTGTGGCCATTTATGAAATTCGAACCCAAAAGTTTTCTGCCGATACCGGTAATTGAACCCAGAACGCCTAGCATACCAAAACCAAACTCGTGCCAACGTATTCGCTAGTGGCTAGACCACATCGGCAAATAATTAAGCTGGGGGTAGTTTTGCGATAATTCATATAGCAAGTAGTACTTATTCATTACGTTTGCTTGAAGGTATTATAACATTCAAGCTCTGGACTTGTGTTCAGTTCTTTTTCTATAACTTCATTGTTTGTGAAAAGTCTTATGGTAATCTTCGTGCTCATAGTTCTTAGAGCAATATGCAGCAATCTATAAAAAAAAAGTTCATTCTCAGCTGATAACAATGTTTGAGTTTTAAAACCTTTTATATAAAAAAGCGATTAAAGTGCATGGCATACTTAGTTTCAAAGAATAAAGTAACTTGAAAATCTAGAAATACAAATTCAAAAAAATCAAAAAAACATTTATATTATTCCTTAATAAAGAAAACCGATGGAAAATATACATTAAAAATGACTGTACCCGTATAACATTTGTTGAATATGGTACACATTTGAAAGAGTAATCAGAATTATAGGATTTAAATGGAACTGCCATTTTCGTTTCATCTTCATACATTATTTCCATATAAAATTCGTTCTGCAAACATTAAAACTGTAAACATAAATACTAAACAAACGATAAAACGCAATTGGAGCACATTATGGAACCAATGTTACAAATTAGGGTATTACATTGCATCATTATTAAATAGTTAGTAGTAAAAAGATATTTATTTTTAACTAGCTGACCCGGTGTGCTTTGCTACACCTTCCAGAAGTTACTGAAATTTGTGGTACTTAGTTGTTAACTTTTAAATAATTTGCTCAAAATTTTAAGATTCAATTTCAAAATCATTAAAATGTTTTTTTTTAATTGCATTTTTTTTAAATGTTTTTTAATTTTATTTTAAAACCGTGTTTTAATTCTTTTTATCACTCTGGATTACTTAGCTTCATAAGTTCATAGCTTATGCCAAAATATTTTTGTGGTATATGAATTCTTCGTTGTACCTTTTTGATGTGCAAAAGGTTTCAAACTATCATAGAAACCTTTGTTGTAGCAAAACAACGTCAAGGGGCACATTTTTTACCTATTCGTTCTCGAATTATTATACAAATTGTGAGAGTGACCACCTCCCCCATTCCTTAATCCCTAATGGAATGAAGGAGGGTCTTATAAATCCGAAAACAACTTCTTGTATACAAATACAATTCCATGTCATATACGGTTCCATTTTCGATAAGTTCTCGAGTTATTCAAAAAATGGGTGACCCTCTCCCTATTTTATATCTCCCCTTTGGCAAGAGAAGGGTGTCTCAAACCATCAAAGAAACATTTCCCGTACACAAATATGCTCCCATACAAATTTGATTCCATTTTTTCGATTAGATATCGAAATATTAAAAATAAAATGTATGAGTGACCTTCTTCCCACTTTTTATCGTTCAACTAAATGGAGGGAAGAGTTGCTAAACCGCGGGAAAAAACATTTCTTGGGCTCGAATACTCTCTTATGCCAAATTTGGTTTCGTTTGCTTAATTAGTTGTCGAGTTATCCTATACAATTTTTTTTGGAGCCCCACTTCCTACGTATCCCCTACCTAGAAGGAGGGGATCAAGATTAAACATTTCGTATATAAAAATACACTCCCATGCCAAATTCTGTCCCATTTGCTCGATGGTATGATTGTTCCCATGTCATATTTCGTTCCATTTGTCAGATAAGTTTTTGGTTTATGCAAAACAATCGTATATGAGCTCTCGTCTTTCCTAACTGTATCCCCAATTGAAGGAAAAAGGAGTCTGAAATAAGCATATAACCGTTTTACGTATCCAAATGCTTTCCTATGCCAAAATTATTTCCATTTGCTCTATTAGTTTTCGAATAATGCGAAAATTTGTAAAGGATCCCCCCTTTCTCCTTCCTATCCAAATTCCGTTCCATTTCCTGGGTAATTTCCCGAGTAATGTAAAAAATTGTAAGAAAGCACCCCCCTTAAGATTTTCCAACTGGAATAACGGAGGGTTCTCAAAATATCATAGAATCATTTCTACCCTTAATACCCTTCAATGCCGAATTTGTTTTATTTTGCTTGATTAGTTTTCCAGTAATTCTGAAAATTGTAAAGGAGCCCCCTCCCCACTTTCTATCTCCACACTGGAAGGAGGGAGGGGTACCAAATATTCATAGAACTATTTATCGTTCCCAAATACCCTTCCAAGCCAAGTTTGGTTTCATTTGTTCGAATAGTTTTCAAGTTATGTAATACAAAATGAGATAAAGACCCCTCCTCTCTTTCCTGAATTTCCACTGGTCTGAAATAATCATAGAACGATTTCTCGTATTCCACTTCCCTTCCATGCCACATTTGGTTCCATTTGCTTGATTAGTTCTCCAGATATGTAAAAAATTGTAAGGTAGGCCCCCTCCCCTTTCCTATCTTCCCACTGGAAGGAAGGAGGGGTACCAAACCATCATAGAATCATTACTCATACCAAAATACACTCCCATGCCAAATTTGGTTTCATTTGCATTATCAGTTCTCGAGTTATGACGACTAATCACTTTTATTTATATGACCCCCTCCCCCCTTCCAGGAAGAGGGAGGGGTCCCAAACTATTATAGGAACCTTCCCCGGCCTCCAATACTCCCATCTGCCAAGTTTCACGCAAATCGGTTCGGTAGTTTTCGAGTCTATAGGGAACAGACAGACAGACAGACAGACAGACAGACAGACAGACAGACAGACAGACAGACAGACAGACAGACAGACAGAAATTCATTTTTATATATATAGATTTACTTAAAGTGTGAAAATATTTTATTCGAACAAATAGAATCTTTTGCGGGGATCATAAAATGCTATTTAAAATCATCGCTGCTCGCATTTGAAAAATTTAAGATTCAAATTATCAACTTAAAACTCAATCAATCAATCAATTACTCAAAAGCTTCAAATTTGTACTAAATGTGACCCTTCGACCCGCGACAAGGTTTCGTAATTTCTGCCATTTTTTTACTTTATGAAACGAATGGTTGATGATGGTAGCCAAAACAATTTGTTCTTAGTTTTCCCCAATACAGTTGTCAGACATTTTGTTCAGTTAGAGGCTTATTCGTCTACATTATTTAAAAAAAGTTTTGATAACATGATATAATATTAAAAATAATAATACTTTCGTCGGGAAACATAAACACTGTTTAAACTATGAAACATTTGAAAACAGACTTTGTAGCCCATATACCTTACTAGGGTGCTACCGTTGCATGATGTTGCAAATTTGCAACAATCATTGAAGGCCCATTATATCAGACAAAAAAAATACAATTTTTGTTTATTGCGTTACTGAAAGCGAAAATATTCTTATCAGTTTTTTTCTCGGAGTGAATTGGACTAGGAAAAAAAATCTGAAAAAATAAGCTTTTTAAAACATGTTTTTCAGATTAATATTGATCTAGTTTGTAGAGTATGGTAGGGTAAAAGTACGACCTTAGTGCTATCCTATTTTTAGAAAATTTTGCAGTTGTTTTTCTAAAAAAACAAGAATAGCATTGGATTCCTTAGACTTCTATCTCTCATCTAAAAAATAATGAAGATAAACGATCAACGCATTTGATAGCACTACTGAAAATGCCAAACTGCTATCGAAACGTACTCTAACCCCACCTCTGGGGCAAAAGTTCGAATGATGTGGGATAAAAGTACGACCATTCAGGATTCCACAGTTTTGCATGAAGTCAAAAAAGAAATTATTTAATATCAATCTTTGCTTACTTCTGTGTTCCCTTCTGATTCAAATCCTATACATGGGCGAACAACCTGTGCGGATTTGGAGTTCTTCACTAATAGTCTATATTCAACAGGTTTACGAAATCCAGTTCTCATCGTATTTGAGCAACTTTTCAAGCGAACAAGTCTTTGTAGAAACAAAAATATACGCTGATGTTCCCAATGAATTTTAGAAAGAAGTTAAAACTTTCCGTTCAGATTTACTTCAGTAGACCCTGTATATTATTCGTACTTTTTCCCCATTTGCAGTTCGTACTTTTGCCCCTTCAAGGTTTCTTGTGATTCAGAGTTTATTGTGCAAAACAGAGACATATTATTTAAATTCTTTTTTCGGCAATTGCTAGTGGTTGAAAACAACTAAACTGACACATTAAGACTTTCATTGAAAGCCAGAATTTTGATTGCTCAAACATGTTTGCCGTTATTTCAAATATTACATCATTTGGGCAAAAAAGCTGCTTTATTTCATTATTTGGAGTATTTTCAATTTTTCCAAATAAAAATTTTGTCTGGATGAAGGCAGTCCAAATCACTATCAATCCACGCCAGAGTTTTAAATTTTTCTGTTCTCGGTTGGTAATAATCTCAAAACGTACTTTTACCCGACTCGTACTTTTACCCCACCTTACTCTATATATATTCAGAAAGTCATTTTTTTAATTGAACGTTATCTTGAAAAAAATAAAAAATATTATTGCCATGTAGAAAAAAGTTGACTATTTGGCGTTCTGCAAAATGTACAACAGCTTTAATTAACTGTTGCAAATTTATTACTTTACGAAACAAAGGGTTAATAAACCGGATTAAAATCACCGTCGGATCTTGAAAACTGATCTTTAGACTAAGTCTTACAATGCAGAAACGAATGAGTGAGCTTACTCAAAGTCTCTATAGTAATAAAAAAAGTCCTTCAAAATCATAAGGTTTCAAGACCTTTCGATAGAACAGGAACAGGACAGGAAAGGGTAAAAAGTGGGAAGGTGCAGATTACGTGGGCCGCATGAAAATTTTGGATCGTGGTTTTACCAATGAATTCGGCGTCCTACAGCGGTTTGTGAAAAAGCAGAACGACAAATTTCGGTTGCCAGAAAGATCACGAATCGATGCAGACGTATTGAAGGCTACGAGGCAACAGACACTTGCATTTTGCAGGTCTGGATCGGAATCACCCGTACATTCTGGTGAAGATCATCAAAATCCTGAAAAGGTGAAAATTAATAAATTTATATCGGGAATATTCCTTTAACTGTGAACATGTCCCCCAGTTTTGGTTTGAAATTTTGTGTGAATTTTTTAGGGGTTAATTATGAGTTCAGAGTGGCCAGTGAGTTCGCCTTGCCTGAACCCTAGGGGCTTAGCTGATTAGGAAATTTGAAAGAAATCAAATTATTTGTTTGTTCAAATGTTGCACTTCAATTCCCGGTCACAAGTGATAATTATCCGTTCGAGTATCAAAAAATCTAAAACTTGTCAATAATTTTGATAACTTAAATCCCACAAATTTCTTTTTAACATGTTTTGATATAATTTTAAAAAATCACTTTTTTTTGCAAAAAGTGTAAGTGTTGACCGTACCGGTACCGGTATTACGAAAGCAACTTACAATCTTCTTCTGTAAGCGTTTTCGATTACTGAAGAGAAGTAAGTTGCTTTTGAAAAACCGGTATCTGAACTTTTCTTATACCGCGGTTGAGCTGTAGGGAATCTTTTGATTAATTGATTCATTAGAATTTTTCAACCATGTAGGCTCACAACACAAAATAGAATATGAATTGATTTTTTTTTTCGATATTTGCAAAATACGTTTTGAATGCTTCAATTTCTAGAACATAGAATTTGTTTATTTCGAATGGGGTTCTTTAAAAAAGCTTATAAAAACAGTCGCAAATAAGTCAATACACGTCACAAAAAAGGAAACTTTTAAACTTAAACCTATTTTCATAGAGAAAACAGGAAATAGTAGTGGAATGTAATAAAGTCAAAAACTGTCAATTTTTGCGTAAATTCTCATCACATAAGTACACAAAGATTTTTTTTAACGCGATTTGTTTTGCTCAGTTTTTGCTCAGGCATGATTCTTCTACACAGCTCTCGCAAACTAACGCGTTCTTTGAGAAAAAATATTCCAAGTCCTATGCGGTAACGACTGATTCATACCGCGTAAAAAAAACCTTTATGTCATCGATCACAACACAAACAACTTAAATTTTTTATAATGACCAAATTATATTCATTTTGAAGGAAATTCAATTTGCGACCGTTTGCAACTATTTTTTTTCATTTTCAAGTAAATTGGTTGAATTCCAGAATGATTACAGTTTACAGAAGTCCGGAAAAGTGATTTCACGTCACGGTGGAATGTGTCTGCTGAGTACACTCTCAGATCTCCTGAACTGCTATTTTCTAGTTTTTGTTCCTGCAAATGTATGTTTTTCAGAAGATTCTTAACCAACCTCTAAAATGCTCCATGAAGTTAAAATTTGACGATTTTTTATTTATTTTGAGGCGTTAAGAATATTATACAGTATTTACTCTCGTACAAATTAAGCAATTTTCTAGGCTTCAATACCATACTGGGTGGTGTTAGGACTTGGAAAACCCAATCTCTTCATGAAAAGTGACAGGTCATGTTATAGAGTGGTCGAACAATCCATTTGGAACATATTTGAGCTGGAGAGTCTCATGATTTAAAACATTAAGGTCATGCACTCTTAATATTCCACTTTTTCACAAAGAAAATGTAAAAAATAAATTGAACCCGTCACCAACGCCCATATGAATGATTTAAAAATTTCTAACAAGTTTCAACTTTCAATTAATAATCTTTTAGAATTAAAACGTTTGCAAACATTGTGTAGAAAGCCTGTAACCCGATTCCAGAAACAAAATCGACTTCGTTTCAAAAAGTTACAAAAAAAGAAGAATTATCGAGTGCATGACTGATATTTAGATCAATAAGCATTACGTTTCTTAATTCAAAGAAGATTGAGATGAATTATTCGGTCATTCTTTCGTATGATCTGTAGTTTTTGGTGAAGAAATTGGTGTTATGACGAGATAACACCGCTGAATATAGTATTGAAGCCGAATATTGAAGCCGGAATAGTTCTTTTCATGTGAGAGAAAATATAGTATAATATTCCAAAATGCCTCAAAATAACTCCTAATCGTAACATTTTTATCGTCATGGAGCATTTTTAGAGGCAGGTAAAGAATCCTCAAAAAAACAATCAGGAGCAAAGAAATGGAAAACAGCAGTTAAGAGATCCGAGAGTGTACTCTAGAGCAGAGGTGAGCAACCTTTTGAACCAGAATTTTTAAGTAACGTTTATATGAGTGAATTTGAATTTTTAGGTTTGTATGTATTTTTTTCTGAAAAATCAACACCATTTTTTTTCTTTTGTGGAATTATGGGCTTTGTGTCAATTGATCGATTCTTTCAAGTAAATTTTCCGCTGAATAACTTTGTCGAAAACCGAAATTGTGTATCTCATTAGACAAAAATGTTAATTAGGGGTATGTATTTTGTCATTAAGAATTAATCAATTCAACTGACTTCATTTCTTATTAAAAAAATAATACATTTCATCAATAACTTTTTTTTTAAAAAAAACTTCATGGTAACTATAAGGGGCTCAAATAGTATCAGTCAGTACAGCTTCTTTCATCGACCATCCATTTTATAAAGCACATGAGCGAAATGATGTTGGAAAATGCTCTTGGTTACAAACTTTTGTCGCTGGCTGTGTATACATTCAAGAGCCATTTCACTGAATGTTGGCATTCAACAAGTAGAACCTGATTTTTTTATTTTACAAAATTTGATTAATTATGGGCTTTAGTGGATTTTTTTATTGACAACCGAGTATTGAATAATAAATACTACTCCAAAATTAGAGCTTCACCTTAAATCAATAATGGTTTAAAAGTGTGGCTCCAGAGAGTTGTTTTTTTCCAATTTTTTTAGTTTAATTTTTTGATTTAAATTCTTTTTGCTGATTTATTGTTTCTTTTCAATACTCAGATTCAAAAATAAATCTTATGTTTATTTAATTGTTGTTAATCAGAATTTCATAAAGATCACCAAAACTTATGATATTCATAATGAAATGTATTTTTTTCTACATTAAATTTGAAACTCGTCATGTTTATGCATGCCCATTTAAATTATTGGAAATATAAAAGCTAGAAATCGCTGTTCGCTTAAAGATAGAGTAAACAATAAGGTGATTTGTAGGTGGCTCCAGAGACTAAAATTGTTCACTTAAGTAATGGTGGACTTATTTCCTTCTGCCAACCTTCTCTATTTACTGGAAACTCAAATTGGTTAGACTATTTATTTTTTTTCTTTGAAAAAAATCCGAATGACAGGTCATCTCGAAACGGGTGACTAAATAACTGTAAAATCTAGTTTATTATTAAAACTGAAGAACGAACAATATTGATGAAATTGATAAAACGTTTGTATTTCCTAAAAACACTGAAAATGGTTCAGTGGAGATGTCATTATCCTTTAATTCTTAATAAATTCCAGTATTTGTAGCTAAAAGTGGTCATACAGTTCCAAGAATGTGAATGACGCAACCGTGCTCCAGGAATTTGCTCGTACGAACGAAGAAATCCTTCTCGGCAAACAAGGAGCGCTCTAAGCCGGAAGAATTAATAGATAATTTTTCTGTTGAAAGAATGCCTGGGACAATGCTGGTGTACGGTCTCGATTTCCATAACAGATTCCTGGTATTTTTTGATTGAGGAGAATCAAAATGAGCACAACATGTTAAGGCAATCGAAATGACTTAGAAATTCTGCGAAGCATGGGATGCAGAATGATTGTAACGTTATTTTGATGATACTTGAATGTTGTTTTTGTAGCTGACTCTTTATTTCGAATATTTTCAATCCGAAAAAAATTCCAGCGTCACTTGAAAGTATATCAATAAATGTTGTTAAAGGTCTATCGCGACTTTATGATATTTGATTTAAAATTTCTATTTTCAAATAACGTTTTGAATATAGAAGACTTTATTTCAATTGATTCTTTTAAAAAAAAATGGACACAATTTTCACCAAACGAACATAGAGTTCGAAATGAAAATAAATTTGTCCCATGCTTTTTACCCCTCATTGTCATCTGATATTTGATCAAAGTTAGGTTTGTTAGTGGGCCCAGCGGGCGGAAAATAAATCCTGTTGATATAGGCTCACGGCATTTTAGTACCACCTACAGGTTTTGCTGGACATCAGAATTCATTCGGGTAGTTCATGGTTGGAATTTTTACATCTGGTCACAATTTTTATTAAATTCAATTAATTTATGGTGACAGAGAAATTGAAAATCCCACATTTCCAGTCACGCACCATTGGTCGCCAAGAAATCATCATGTCTGAACTAATAGATTTCCTACTGAACAATCCTAATCGATGTTTGTGGTGGAGGAGGGGGTGCAATTATTTGTGTTCTTTCCGGCAAATAAAAACAGATAGCTCTGTAACCGATCTAAGTTTGTCCCATCTCGTGCGTGCCCCTTTTTTTCTAGCGGGGTTGGGCTGGTCTCCAGGATCCAACGATAATAAAACAGTAATGAGAATAAAACATAATTCATTAATTCTTCGTTCTTATCGTGGCCCTGGCCTCTTTGCTTTGGGTTGCCAGAGGTCGACCAAAAACGAGGTCGACATCCAGCTGAGAAAACATAAACCAAAATTCTTCCGAACTGAAACATGGAAGAAGGGCAAAAAAAAACGGCAACAAAATGGAACACTTGTGGGCGGAAGATGTCCTGTGCTGTGTCTGACACTGATGCTGGGCAACATGCGAATAATCATCCTTTTTTCTTGGCTGCCCTCAGTAGTGCCAAAACTTAAGCTTGGGTTTTTATTAGAAGAAGAATGGGGGGATGCTTCATGGGCTGTCGGTTCTGTGCTTCGTTACATAACTGATCTGGTCACATTCGGTGTCATCATCGTAGTCGTAAATTTTAGTTTTTGTGAGGCGATTCTTTTCCAATTTCACGAATGAGCAGTGATTGAATAAACTTAAATAAGATCATTTCAAAACACTTAGAAAATCAATAATTTGATTACAATCTGAGCTAAGTTAAGATTTTTCTTGAAACTATTTCATAAAAATGATTTTACAGCACAAGTTATTAATATATCCAACGAAGCTTGTTCAAATTAATTTAATATAATCATACTGTGCCCTTCAAGATCATTGTCAAAAATGAGTAAAATTTATAAATCATTCAACATAACTGGAAAACTTTTGATTTTGTCATTTTTAATGATTTTTGCCATTTTTGTCATTTTTGTCCTTTTTGTCATTTTTGTCATTTTTGTCATTTTTGTCATTTTTGTCATTTTTGTCATTTTTGTCATTTTTGTCATTTTTGTCATTTTTGTCATTTTTGTCATTTTTGTCATTTTTGTCATTTTTGTCATTTTTGTCATTTTTGTCATTTTTGTCATTTTTGTCATTTTTGTCATTTTTGTCATTTTTGTCATTTTTGTCATTTTTGTCATTTTTGTCATTTTTGTCATTTTTGTCATTTTTGTCATTTTTGTCATTTTTGTCATTTTTGTCATTTTTGTCATTTTTGTCATTTTTGTCATTTTTGTCATTTTTGTCATTTTTGTCATTTTTGTCATTTTTGTCATTTTTGTCATTTTTGTCATTTTTGTCATTTTTGTCATTTTTGTCATTTTTGTCATTTTTGTCATTTTTGTCATTTTTGTCATTTTTGTCATTTTTGTCATTTTTGTCATTTTTGTCATTTTTGTCATTTTTGTCATTTTTGTCATTTTTGTCATTTTTGTCATTTTTGTCATTTTTGTCATTTTTGTCATTTTTGTCATTTTTGTCATTTTTGTCATTTTTGTCATTTTTGTCATTTTTGTCATTTTTGTCATTTTTGTCATTTTTGTCATTTTTGTCATTTTTGTCATTTTTGTCATTTTTGTCATTTTTGTCATTTTTGTCATTTTTGTCATTTTTGTCATTTTTGTCATTTTTGTCATTTTTGTCATTTTTGTCATTTTTGTCATTTTTGTCATTTTTGTCATTTTTGTCATTTTTGTCATTTTTGTCATTTTTGTCATTTTTGTCATTTTTGTCATTTTTGTCATTTTTGTCATTTTTGTCATTTTTGTCATTTTTGTCATTTTTGTCATTTTTGTCATTTTTGTCATTTTTGTCATTTTTGTCATTTTTGTCATTTTTGTCATTTTTGTCATTTTTGTCATTTTTGTCATTTTTGTCATTTTTGTCATTTTTGTCATTTTTGGCATTTTTGTCATTTTTGTCATTTTTGTCATTTTTGTCATTTTTGTCATTTTTGTCATTTTCTTTTTAATTTTTGTCATTTTTGTCATTTTTGTCATTTTTGTCATTTTTGTCATTTTTGTCATTTTTGTCATTTTTGTCATTTTTGTCATTTTTGTCATTTTTGTCATTTTTGTCATTTTTGTCTATTTTTGTCATTTTTTGTCATTTTTGTCATTTTTGTCATTTTTGTCATTTTGTCATTTTTGTCATTTTTGTCATTTTTGTCATTTTTGTCATTTTTGTCATTTTTGTCATTTTTTGTCAATTTTTGTCATTTTTGTCATTTTTGTCATTTTTGTCATTTTTGTCATTTTTGTCATTTTGTCATTTTTGTCATTTTTGTCATTTTTGTCATTTTTGTCATTTTTGTCATTTTGTCATTTTTGTCATTTTTGTCATTTTTGTCATTTTTGTCATTTTTGTCATTTTTGTCATTTTTGTCATTTTTGTCATTTTTGTCATTTTTGTCATTTTTGTCATTGTCATTTTTGTCATTTTTGTCATTTTTGTCATTTTGTCATTTTTGTCATTTTTGTCATTTTTGTCATTTTTGTCATTTTTGTCATTTTTGTCATTTTTGTCATTTTTGTCATTTTTGTCATTTTTGTCATTTTTGTCATTTTGTCATTTTTGTCATTTTTTGTCATTTTTGTCATTTTTGTCATTTTTGTCATTTTTGTCATTTTTGTCATTTTTGTCATTTTTGTCATTTTTGTCATTTTTGTCATTTTTGTCATTTTTGTCATTTTTGTCATTTTGTCATTTTTGTCATTTTTGTCATTTTTTTTTTTTTATTTTGTCATTTTTTGTCATTTTGGTCATTTTTGTCATTTTTGTCATTTTTGTCATTTTTGTCATTTTTGTCATTTTTGTCATTTTTGTCATTTTTGTCATTTTTGTCATTTTTGTCATTTTTGTCATTTTTGTCATTTTTGTCATTTTTGTCATTTTTGTCATTTTTGTCATTTTTGTCAATTTTTGTCATTTTTGTTCATTTTTGTCATTTTTGTCATTTTTGTCATTTTTGTCATTTTTGTCATTTTTGTCATTTTTGTCATTTTTGTCATTTTTGTCATTTTTGTCATTTTTGTCATTTTTGTCATTTTTGTCATTTTTGTCATTTTTGTCATTTTTGTCATTTCATTTTTGTCATTTTTGTCATTTTTGTCATTTTTGTCATTTTTGTCATTTTTGTCATTTTTGTCATTTTTGTCCATTTTTGTCATTTTTGTCATTTTTTGTCATTTTTGTCATTTTTGTCATTTTTGTCATTTTTTGTCATTTTTTGTCATTTTTGTCATTTTGTCATTTTTGTCATTTTTGTCATTTTTTGTCATTTTTGTCATTTTTGTCATTTTTGTCATTTTTGTCATTTTGTCATTTTTGTCATTTTTGTCATTTTTGTCATTTTTGTCATTTTTGTCATTTTTGTCATTTTTGTCATTTTTGTCATTTTTGTCATTTTTGTCATTTTTGTCATTTTTGTCATTTTTGTCATTTTTGTCATTTTTGTCATTTTTGTCATTTTTGTCATTTTTGTCATTTTTGTCATTTTTGTCATTTTTGTCATTTTTGTCATTTTTGTCATTTTTGTCATTTTTGTCATTTTTGTCATTTTTGTCATTTTTGTCATTTTTGTCATTTTTTGTCATTTTTGTCATTTTTGTCATTTTTGTCATTTTTGTCATTTTTGTCATTTTTGTCATTTTTGTCATTTTTGTCATTTTTGTCATTTTTGTCATTTTTGTCATTTTTGTCATTTTTGTCATTTTTGTCATTTTTGTCATTTTGTCATTTTGTCATTTTTGTCATTTTTGTCTTTTTTGTTATTTCAAAAATGTTTGAGCTGTATAAGTTTTTATTAAAGAGAATTTTTTTTTTCACATAAACGCTCCCGATTATCAAGTATTTTTCCAACAGTACTAGTTGTTATTCATACTAAACGAAAAGTTGCTTTTGTCACAACTGCTCATTTTCAATTTATGCTCTAGCTTTTGAATAAATAATCAAAAACTAGCTGTAAAGGACCCTCGGACGGTAAATGGAGCGCCACTTTATAGATTTCAATCTCCAGCAGAGTCCGTAACTTTTCAACAAACCAAACCATAGAGAAAGTATTGAGCTCCTCGGCTTGTGTGGAAGTGGAAGTGGGGAATTTTATTGCAGATTTCATTCGATCAGTACTTCGCCTCACATTCGGAACCGGAAAGGGTGGCAATCGGCAAAGTCGGCAAATCGTGAAGAGAGCCACTTTCCCTGGTGAACATGCTTCTACACTTTTTGTGCTCTTAGATTTGGTGGTGACTCGACAAGTTTTCCTACGTTCGAAACAAGAATTTCTCATTTCCTCGTTCGTTACATTCGAGGAAACATTCTTGCTGGCAGCTGTTGTGTTTTTGTTTCACCTTGCCAGCTTCATTTTGATCTTGTGTTTTCCAAAGGTGAAAAAGCATGAATTTCTCACCTGGGCCAAAAATGCTGTGCGAATCTGTGCCGAAAAGGCAAAAAGCTGTTTTTATTTTGCCTTGTAATCAAAGGCGGAAAAACCTGGAATGTTCCCCACAAAAGTCGGCTCAAAGTTTTTTTTTTTCGTTAGAGGGGAGACAAACACCGGAATCGAAAACATTCCCTGGAGTCGAAAATCTTCCCATAAATTGTACCGAGATTTTTGTTGCCATTTGCGTGCGCTTTTCCCCGAACGGCTTTTTTGGAAAATTGTAACCATTGGGTTTTTTTTTCGGTCCCCCGATTTGATTCTGGGGAGCTTTTCTCTGTTATTCAGATGGTGGCAAAACGAAAAGATGAAATTGGGGGCATCTAAACCGCACACTGACAGTAATAATCTGCGGAAGTCTAATGAGCTTCAATACCGGCCGCTTCTCCCGAATCGAAAAAAGGAGCTCCGACAAGGGTTTCCGCAGGATTTTCTCGGTGCTGTGCTGAGCATAATGATGATGGCGTGATTCGGGTACTTTCCCACGCCATCCAAGGATTTTTCACGCTCCAGAAGGGAGTTGAATGAAAAGGATGAGCTCGATGGAGCTTGAACGAACATGTATAATTCCGTAAGGTGGAATGTTTTGAAAGTTTTTTTTCCCTTTTGGTGGGGAGAACATGTTCCGGAGGAGGTACAAATGAAAAGCGGAAGAGACAAATAGGGTTTCTTTGGGGAGTATTTTTCAGGGCACAAAATCCCTAGGGAATGTCGAATCAAGCCGAAGTTGATCCAAACAACAAAGACCCATTTGAAGTGACGAATTTGGGGCATCGTAATTTGTTTTAAACTTTACAAATCGCCTATCGTTTAAGACTTGAGGCAGACGATTTAGACCGGCATGGAAGGTGGGAGATTCAAAATTGATTACAGCCTCTTATGGTAGACCTCTTTACTGAGTAAGGCCTTTGCTGACTATAAATGCTTCTCTTTAAATCGTTTGATTTTGCTTTAAAAATCAGGCAATACATTTTATAACTAGCATTTATTCCTTCTTCTAGCTTGAACGGAACAAATCGTAAAAAAATAGAAGCTTAACAAAATGATGTAGCTTTTATAACTTTCAATGCCCGGTACTCTAATGATCTTAAACAATTTCGTGAACCCAAAATGCAAGGAGAATATTTGAAGCATTTATTACAATTAAAACATTTATTGTCATCTTGTGAAAGAAGAATGTGTACATATGACAACAAGAATGAGTGGGTTATAGCTTTTATTCACTAAAATAAGAAAAATGATTCGCGATTTCGTTTTACTAACAACAATCGAAATACATACAATTATGAATGGGCTTGTGATATAGCTCAGTATGCAAGTCTGTTGTCTCCTGAGCCGATGTCCGCGAGTTCGAGCCCAAGAGTAAACATCGAACACAGTTGTACCGGATAAGTTTTTCAATAACGATCCGCCAACTGTAACGTTGATAAAGTTGCGAGTGCCATAAAGATGGTAAAACGACTATAATCGAAACAAAAAAAATACAATTATGAATAATTTGAGGTGAAAAAAATCATCCCGACCGAGAATTGAACTCCAGCCTTCAGAAATCACTCTCAATCACTTTACAACAAGGCAACTCTTAAGTAAAATGATTGGAGCAAAGCTGTAGCACTATAATAGATCGGACTCCAGTTATCCTTATCTATAACAATTTTATGTTAGCTCAACGACTATATAATATATTAAACGTTATATATATTCGGTTTAAAAAGAGTTAAGGTAGATTTGCTAGACAATAAAATGCACTTTGAGTTTTAACCTTTCTTTACAATTAAAAAAATGTGATGATTAGCCGATTAGGGTAGGGTTGCCACCCGTCCCGCTTTTTCGTTGAATTTCCAGCCGTCCCATTTTTTCTGAAAATCTCGCGTTTTTTTCCTGAAAAACTTTTACAAAGCTAACTGACTTACACCGAAAAAATTTAGCCCAGGTTTCTATTCATTGGCTCCACACAAAAAAACCTTTGAAATATGTCCTCATTCTCAAAATAAGCAACATTTTCCAGAGTTTGTATAACACAATACTAAATACCCCTAATGTTACAATAAGATTTTGAAACATCTAAGCGTTCTTGAACCACGTTCAACAAATGCAATGTAAGTAAATAACTTGAGTTATGATGAAAATATTGTTTAAGCTGCTTCCAAATGATTATAGATCATAATTTTTCGACGGAATCTAAGTTAAATTGCCTTTTATCATACACCACCTTTTTCGACTCAATTGTACAAAATATTTAGTAATGGAAAATTTCTTGAATTTTTAAATTTTTAAAACATTTTTGAAATATTTTTTTATAGATTTTTTACGCGGTCCAATCCGCCGTTGATATGTATGACTTGCAATATTTTGTTTTAAAAAAAGTGTTAATTTGCGAGAACTATGAAAAATAACCGTGCTTATGGCAAAAAACCCGTGTTGATAAAAATCATGTAAGAAAATCCTTAAAAAAATCATCCGCGTTAAAAACAAAACCTCAGTGTGCTTTCTATGAATAACTTTAGCTGATGGTATACGAATAAGTTTGGCTATACAATAGAGTGCCTCAAATGTCCCGACTTTCAAAAAAATTATGCGCTGCAGGATAAAATTGATCCTAGACCTAGTATAAGATCTCATGCCAAATTTGGTTCCGATCGGATCACGGGAAGGGGTCGCTAAACGAGCGTTAAGTTTGTATGGGATTTTGAGTCATTTTGCTCGGAAGAAACATGAAAAACCAGTGTTTAATCAATAACTTTGGTTTTCTTTGACCGACTTCTTTCAAAAACAGCGACAATATGTTCGACCGCTCCGACTCATTATCAGTAATTGGAGCAGTCTACTACCTATACAATTAAGCTTTTTTTGAATATTCCTTAAATGTCCCACATTTTTCAACTATGTCCCGTTTTTATTAGTATAATTTCTCGAGTTTTTCTGATCTGGTAAGCCTACACTCAGGCGAATTCTTATTATAATTTTCATAAGATGCGTCTTATGAACCGCTTTTTAGAGTGTAAAATTGATTTTCATAAGAGTCTTATGAAATTCTTCCAATTTTCAAAGTCAGTTCTTATGAAAAATAGAAGAAGCGGCATTGTGAAAAAATAATGAACACATTACTTACACCAGTCGTTATTTTTCATCGTCATACGAGGCATCAAACAGTAGTGAAGCCAATATAGTTTTCCTAAAAGTTAAAGTGATTTTCTTAATCTAAATGGTAAGTTTGTAAAAGTTAACATTATTGATAAACTCAAACACATTTTTTTGTTCACTTTTCAGCATGTTGAACGGAAAAAGTAAAAATTCAAAGGACCTGATTGTAGTGGCCAGTCGACCCGTTGTCAGATGCCGGCTGAATAATTTTGTTGGAATCGGGTGTTTGTGTGCTGCTGATAGTGATCATGATGGAACAAATTAGCTAGAAACTAAATAAAATGTTTTTAACATCAATTATCTTGAGTTATTTTCATCAAACAAGACATTTTCTTTTCCATAAGACCCTCTTATGAAAAGCAACAACTTCTTATTGAAGTAAGTGTTCATCTGAAGAATTCATTCGTGTCATAAGATAATCTTATGAATTTCATTGATTTTTCTTATGGCGCCAGTTCATAAGAGAATCTTGTGGCATACTTAATAGTATTTTTCTAAGTGTAGGTTAGGATCATATAGACCCGGAAAATTATTTTCATTTCTTTGGTGTCTTAAGGGGGGGGGGGGGGGGTAGGGTCTAACGGGTATAAAAAAAAACACCATTTTCACGATTTTTTTTCTAGAGCTATCGTTCAAACAAATGTATTCAAATTTTTTTGCATTATAAAAAGCATTGTTAAAAGAACATTAAGTAATTTTTTCGTAGAAAATATTGAAAAATGAGCCGGTGACGGAGCATTTTCGAGGATGCTTTTAGAAAACAGGATTTGCGGTGGACACTGTATCTCAGCACAGAATCATCTGAAGTCAAAAAATCAGAGCAAACTATTTTTAATAGATGTTTTTCTGGACCCCAACGTTTTTATTTAACTTAAAAAAAAATTTATGAAATTTTTGTGGCTGTTTGAAGTAAAAACTACGATTTTTCACGAAAAAATCAGCCATTTTTCACCTGTAAAATCTCCCCAAAGTAAAAAAAAAAAAACAAAAAAGAAAAACGTTGGGGTCTGGTATTTTATACGTAGAAAATATGTTCCAAATTTTAAAAGAATCGGATAAGTAGTTTTCAAATGACGATGTCCACGGACTTTAAAAATGTGCTTTCGAGAAAAAACGCGTTTGAAGTTTCTGCTCTTGCTTTCTTGCAGTATAAGATAGGAGGAGATAAAGGCCTATAACTTCTACAGTTTTGCTTCAATTGACTTGAAAATTTGACACAACATTCTTGAAATGTTTTACAATAAGAAAAATAAAAAATAAAAAAATCGATTTTTTGAAAGTGTTAGACCCTTTCCCCACCCCCCCCCCCCCCCCCCCCCCCCTTAAACTTCATTCCGGTTGAAATAATGAAATTTCACTATGTCAGCTTAACTTTGACTGATTTGAAGGTTCATTTAAAGTTAAAAAAAAGTATTGGTTTCCGTTGTCATATATCATGAAAGAAAATTTAAGAAAAAATAAAAAATCATTGATTTTCTTCTTGATTTGATTTGAAATTCGTTTATTTGGAAGGGTGCCGTGCGCTATACCGATTAAGCACCCTTTTATCGATAGTACTATGTTACAGATTATATACAGGGTTTTTTTTTTAACTGTTAACATTAAATATCCTTTAAAAGGCCTGTCAGCGTTAAAAATTTAATCACTTTGTCCTCCCTGATAGCATCATAAGTAAGTATAGAACCAATATCGTCTTCTAGCTCTACCTCGTCGCGTTCAGCTTGATGTAACCGGCATTCAACCAAAATATGTTCGACCGTCATTCTTTCTCCACAGGACTCGCAGGTGCCACTGGTCCGTTCTATGTAGCAGGAGTGTGTTAGTCGAGTATGACCAATTCGGAGTCTCGTCAAGGTGCGTTGCTCGTGTCTGTTATCGCGATCTTTCCACGCACAAGGAGTTGGTTTCGATTTCAAAATAAACAGATCTCTCTCGGATAAGAAGTGTGCGTTCCATTTAGCCCAAATTATTTCGTTGAACCAACGGACAGCGTCCGGTGCTGGGATTTCTTCGGTTAACAACTCCCCACTGCGTCCGGCATTCGCCAGGATATCCGCCTTCTCGTTGCCGGGAATACCGCAATGGCCTGGTACCCAGCATAGTTTAGTTTTGCGTGTGTTTTAGTGCTGATCTTGCTTTTAGTATCCAGGGGTGTGAGGATCTTTCGGAACAGATAGCTTCAATGCAGCTTGCAGAGTCGGAAAAGATGATTTTCGACTTATTAGAGGGGAGCTCGATGGCCGTTAATAAGGCGAAGGCTTCTGCCGAAAATACGGAGCATTGCTCAGGTAAACGTCCTTGGATTTGAATTTCTTCGCTGTAGCAGCCAACACCTACAGTACCGTCCTGAGCGGCAGAACCATCGGTGTAAATGGCGAGATGATTTGGGTAGGTTGTGGTAATCAGGTGGTTGAACAGCGCTCTTGCTTTAGCAGGAGGATCACCAACACGGAAAGCATTTTTCAGGGTCAGGTCAGGTCGTGGGCATTGATCATACCAGGTAGACTAAGGTTGCCAGAATTTTTTCCACACCCATCCGGGCCTAGCAATTCCGGGCATTTTTTCAAAAGAACCTGGCAAAATCCGGGCATGGATTTCAATTTTTCAAATCCAAAAACCGGGCAAAAACCGGGCAAAATTTAGGTGTTATTACATATAAAAGCAAAGAAAAAATGCAAAAAAAATGAAATTAATATTTTAGTAATGTAATTGCAGACTTCCAAAAACTTTTTTGGAACACCTAAATATTTAAAGGATTATAAAAGTAAATCAGCGAAATTATTTGAAACAACCGTTGAAAATTTCCATACCGTCAATAGATTTTGCTGAAAACTTACTCAAAAACTTTGATTTTTTTTTGGTTTCTTTGTGAAAATTGTGAAAAAATCCGGGCAATATCCGGACTTTTTTCACGATATCCGGGCAACCGGGCCGGACCGGACTTCCTCGAAATTTTGCATCAAATATCCGGGCAAACCCGGATAAAACCGGGCAATCTGGCAAGCTTAAGGTAGACGATGGTGGTTTGTTGGCAATGAGTGGAAAAACTTCGGTTATTTTGTGGGATCTTTCAAGCAGTGATCGGGTAAGATTTCGACAATTAGCTAGTAAGTTTGATACTTTTCGGAGTAGAACTTTTTTTGTTTCATAGGGAAAAGGGAGCACGCCAGCTTCAGCCATGATTGAGAGTACGGGGCTTGTACGAAAAGCACCAGAGCAAAGTCGTATCCCAGTATTATAAACAGGTTGGAGGATTTTGATGATCGGTTCCCCTCCAATGCTAACGATGCCCCACCCATGGAATATTTTGGGGAGCACCGTGGCTTTGAATATCGTCAGAAGCGTCTTTCTGTTTCCTCCTGACTTTTTCTGGCCAATAGCCTTGAGGATATTCAGTCGAGTGTTAATATTCTTTTTCAGCTGCTTCGCGTGGTCAGTAAATCTGAGCCGTCGATCAAAACATATTCCTAGAATATCGATTGTCGGGTCCCTACTTATTTCGTTCCCGTTGATCGATATAGTGCCAGTCTCATCAGGATGTTTACGGCATTTGCAGAAGTGGGACCATTTGCTCTTCGGACCAGATATAGTCATTCCAGACTCTTGAGACCATTTCACCGTTTCATTGATTGCGGTTTGGAGATTTTTCGTCGCTTGTTTTGGGTTTCGGTGAATGGCAAGAAGCAAGATATCATCAGCATATGTCATGATATGTGCGTTAGAGGAAATGGATTTGATGATGACCGAGTTCATTCCAACTAAAAAAAAGGGTAACAGCAAGCACGGATCCCTGGGGTACTCCTTGTTCCTGCTTGTACTCCTGAGAGTATGTTCCTCCTATTGCCACCTTGAAGATTCGATTTTCCATAAAGTCCTCACATGCGCTCAATATTCTGTGACTAAAACCCCACTGACGAAGTTGTCCGCTTATGACATTTTTGGGGATCGAATCATACGCCTTGCTTAAATCTAGTGCAGCTACTTCGCAGTGGGAACGGGTGGTTATGGCAGGGACCAGTATTCCCTCTAGGTGTGCGAAGTAGGAATCAATACCTTTCCCTTTCCTGAAGGCAAACTGACGGTCATCTAAAAGATGTTTGCCTTCTAGAACGTCCATCAGTCTTCGGTTGATCATCCTCTCGTAGACCTTAGATATGCAGTTAGTTAGCGCAATCGGGCGTTGGTTGCCTAGTACCTTAGAATCCTTGTTCGCCTTGGGTATGGGAATTATCGTCGCCGTTTTCCACTCAAGAGGCCATTTTTCACTCCGCCAAATAGCGTTGAATAGATCCAATAGTAAAACTTTAGCTCGGAAAGGTAATCTTCGAAGTATTGGATAACCGATCTCGTCCGGACCTGTAGATTGACCTTTACCACGATTCAGGGACCACATAAGTTCCTCAATTGAAAAATCTGAATTAACGAAATCCAGGGAGGCATCAGCTTGGACCGGAGGTAAATCGTGAGAAAAACTACTGTTTGTTGTAAAGCCTTCTTGGAAGTGGCGACCAATAGCATCAGCTATCTCCGAGGGATCTTGAGTAATTTTTGCTCCAACAATCAAACTTGGACGGGGCACACGACGATTTCCGTTAAAAGCGTTGACTTTCCTCCACATTTCTCGAGTCGATGTAGAAGAGTTAAAGCTAGAGGTGAATTCAGCCCAAGATTCAGTCTTAGCTTCTTCGATTGCTTTTTTTGCCTCAGCCGATGCCTTTCGGTATTCTTCCAGTCGTTCCACTTTCCGTGGGTCGTCGTGAGGGATCTTTTTCAGTCGGTAAAGTTTGTTGCGTCGAGTCTTGATAGCTTTGGCTACCTTGGGGTTCCACCAGTTCACGGATTTTTTGCCTACGATCTGACGGGTTCGTGGTATAGCGATCATGGCGACACTGTGAAGAGTAGAGGTGAACTCATCGATACTCAGGATCTGCTTATTTCGGAGATGATAACATATTTCGTCCTCGAAAAGATCCCAATTCGCTTCATCGTATATCCAACGAGTACGTCGGGTTTCAGGATGTATAGGGGAGATTGTTGATATGTGGATTGGAAAGTGATCACTTCCCCAGGTATCCGAATCTACAGTCCAGATCAACTTTGAGGCGATTTCAGGTGATGCGAGGGAAACATCGATGGCAGAGGGAGATTGGTGGTGGAAAGGTTGTCGGGTAATTTCTCCGGTGTTAAGGATAGCTAGGTCATTTTTGAGGATAAGCTCCAGGAGAGAACACCCTCGGGAGTCGGGTTTTATCGCAGCCCCAAGCATGGTGGTGAGCGTTGACGTCACCCAGCAGGATAATTGGAGGAGGAAGCGTCTTTATCACTTTTTGTAATTCTTTTATTTGTTTTTCATATTTCGTGTGGTGGTCAAGGTATAGAGAGACGAAAGTGGCGGAAAAGGGGTACTTGGTCTTTACAGCTACTATTTGAAGAGTGGTATCCAGAGCTATAGGTGAAGGCCCAACGTCGTGACGAACTGCAATGCCAACTCCGTTACCTGGGGCTCCAGTGTTTCCAGGTTCCTTGCTTTTCATTTCCCATAGATACGTGTCTTTGAGTCTTTTAGAGAGAAACCCAGTTTGTTTTGTTCGTGTTTCCTGTAGGGCTATTATTGTTGGGGGATTCTGTAGAATTAAGAGTTCTAGCTCATGTCTATGGGCCCCATAGACCCATTTACATTCCATTGTACAGCTAATGGGAAAAAAGGTGTTCACCGGGGAGGATGATGAAGAACAAATATTTTGGGGATTTTCGATCATTATGACATCTGTAATATATTGAACTCCACGGATGATATACTGGAGTCATCCCGGGTTTTTATTTATTGGGAACAATTTATTGTTCTTGAAAATCATTGTTTTTTTTTACTGTAGAATTATCATATATGTATTAAAATGGTCTGATCAACTATTTAATCTATAAAACCATGAAAACCAATGGAAACTTACTTAATTTTATTTTTTTTTATGTTATATTTATCACATGAAATACCGTGAAATTGCAGAAATTTCCATAAACATGGATTAAATGTGCAGATTTTAAATTCTTGAATGAATTGAAATGTCATATTTGATTTCGTAAAATATTATTCATAAAATCAATTCAACATTTCAGAATAGTTGAGCTGAGAGTAACAAAAAGCGTAAAGTAAAAGTCGATATCCCTCAGATTTGGTTCTCAAATATATTGAAATTCTATTATTTAATAATAGAATTGGTCACCCTATCAGTCTCTGCATTATAATTTTATCACTATCGGTCGGAATTAAATGTAATTGAACAGAACGGCAAATTTTTTTTTCATCAAGATTCCTTGCGGATGAAATTCCAACATGTGGAATTTACTGAAAAATTATCTACAACTTTGTCCAAAACGGCAATGCGGTAGGAGTTGCGAGAAAAAAGTTCTAATTCCCCAAACAGAGCATCCGTTTTTTTTTTTTTTTTTTCATGGAAAGAACAAGCAACACTGACGAATGTTCCGTCCAATTTTCATAAATAGAAGTTTGACAAATAAGTTTTTGGTTTTCAAAATTTTTTTGTTCACTGCCCTCTTTGACTGAATTTCCGAGCTCACTGCCTCCTTAGCCAAAAGTTTGGCATTAGATACCCGTTTAAATTTTTGAAATAATATTCATGTTAATTTATGTATTTATTAATTTATTTCTGGAGTCTTTGACTATTGTCATACAGACTGATTGTTTAAGATTAGCTTATAATTAAATTACATTGCAATTAAGTTAGGTGACGTCACGGATTGCACATTTAAACTTAGATTTTGTAACATGATAGTCAAACAAGTGAGAAACAGCATTGAAAACTTCACAACATCGAAAGAGTGGGTGATTTTGTCCGAAGACAGTCCTGCTTCTTGGCAGCCAAAACATGGTTTGATTACGCAGTCGGCGTGCTGGAACGTAGGTATATGTTCAATCTCTGAAGCAATTGCAATCTCTGAAGCAACGGCATTTGTCAAGATATCGTAAACGAAGGTGCGCTGTAGAAAAATTCTTCTTTGAATATGATGGCGACAATTCATGTGCGTGGAACAAAGATTAAAATTTACTAGTATCATATCATTTTGCTTCAAAATTTCACGAGAAATGAAAAATCAATGTACGCTTCGTATCTAAAAGTTTCAATAAAAAATTTTAATTTTTTTCTGAGCGAAAAAAAAATTCAACATTGACATTAAGAATGGCTTTAGCAAAATTTCTCGCTCATTCTTAGCATACTTTCAGATGGCTGAGAGGCAAATTATATTGAAAAATACACTGGTTGTCTATTTAAAAATTTTGAATTTTTGAAATTTTCAATTGAAGATGTAATCATTTGACTAGGGTTTTTGAAAACAAAAATCATTATAATTATTTAATGGAACATGCTCTACTATGTCCCAGCAAATCGCTGATTTACTATGTATTCCACGTACATTTTGTGTGAAAAACTCTTGAAGAAAAGTGATTTCTACAAATTGCATATGATTTTTTATAACTCAAGTTCATCTAGTTACTTCAAAAACATTATTTTTAAGAACCACATTCAAACCCACAGAACAAAACTGTGTTGCAAATACGCACCTGGAAGTCGAACATACCCGAAAGCAGACGAAGACCAGGATCACACAACGTTACACGTTCACTCTTTAAAACTTTAATATGTGTGACCAACATATATTCGCTCAGTGTTAATGAATCACGTTATGAATCTTTTTTTTATCAAATTTAAGCTTTTTGGCCATGATAGCATTGGACACGAAAGCTCAAATCTTAGAAAAAAGTATAAATCTGAGAAAAAAAGCATAAAGCCGACAAAAAAGCTCAAATCTCAGAGATGTTCTCCACACGGCTTCTATGATATTGCATGATCCTGTGGAAGACCCAAAACACACCTTTACTTATAGACACTTTGACTGAAAAGATAATCATAATAAAAATTTAAAAAAAAATGAAAGTTGATTTTTTGTGCTAAATTTACTCTCGAAAAATAATTTTTGACTTTTTTGTCACTTTCAATTAAAATTGGCCGTTTTGAAATATAACTAAATAAACCCATATTTTTTCTAACTACGCCAATTTGATGTCCCATCATCCTTAAAACTTTTGAAGCATAAGGCGTAAGATAAACTGTGAATATAAGTTTTTTAGAAGCCATTGAAGTTGAAAATTGTTGCATATTGCCCCGTTTGACGGTAACGAGTGCATGAGCCGTAATAAAACATACCCATCAAAAGCATATTCTAGCGAGTTCTGTATGATTTTGTAACAGAAATCATAGTTTAGATTCTCCTCATTCTATGTGCCAGAAAATATTGTCTTATTCATTTTTCTCTGTTTGGTGACACTTTATTGAAAGTGTTTTAAAATTTACACTGTGATAAAAAAAAAACTTAGATTATAAAATTTTCACGACACAGGGGTATTTTAAGGAATTCTTACTGGCCATGGCCAATCCCAGCATTCAAAATAAATTGGTTATATTTTGCTAACAAAAAATGTTATAGATTCTTCAAAACACGAGTAGCGCGTATTAGCCACAAGGGGCGTTATATTAACTTTCCCTTTTCGTGATCCTCTCTTCTCCCTAACTTTGGAGTTGTCAGCTATGATTTTTAATGAGTAAGCCGTAGTTCACTCGTTTCTGTTTACTGCTTCCAGAATTTTTGACTTTCTGCTGGATTCCACCGACTCTATTCGGTGAAATAAAAATACTTCAAAAATTTATTTGTAAAATTTTTGAAATTCTTCACTTTTGCCTGTGAAGCGAAAAACATTTTCTGATATTATTCAAATCTTTCTGAAGATTAATAGATTTACAGTCTTAAATCAACAAATAAATTAAATGAACAAAAATCTATATAGGGGAGAAGCGGGCTATATGCGCCTATCAAGCAGAATATTGATTTAATCAATTATTACATCGAATATGTGTACAAACACTATATAAACATGAGCAGACATCTGTTTTCTATACATTGGAGTAATTTTCATGTTGAAATCTCCTTCCGTTTTTGAGAAATCGATTTTTTACAACTGTTGTCAAAATTGCCGAACCTCAAACCGTGCGGGTTAAATGCGCCTATTTATGTTTCAGGCAAAATTTCAGTTTTTTGGCAAAATGTTCGTATAATTTCATTGGTAATGCTAGAAACTGATAACTTTCATACGACAAGGCTGAAGTTTTATTAAAATCTGTTTCTTTTACTATTTTATAGAATAAAACAAAAGTTAGGGTTGCCATACTATGGAAGTAGTTCATCCATAAAAAAAATTCTATCTAATCTGTTTTGAGGTCTTCAATTCTCTCTAAAGGTGTTAATAAGAGCTTGAATTCGAAGTTTTAATGATAAAAATCATATATTTAGTCTGTTTAACCTGTTATTTCAGGATAGCGGCATTTTACAAACATAATGGGGGCATACAGAAATACTCTCTTATTTTACTTTCCTATCATTATGAAACCATCACAAAAGCTTAAATTTGTTTTACTTCTAAGGTTTATTTGAATAAGAAACAAAAACCACCCAACTTTTTGTTTTGAGCTTCTTCACGTATAATTTTTAAAAGTAAAAATATTAGATCAAAAGGTATCAAAGTATGAATTTTTATTTTATTTTTTTTTTTTTTGAGTTGGTTAATTCATAAAATTCTTTCTTGCCTTATTTTCAAAGCGTATCATCTTCAAATTGCATTGATTAGATGTGTTGTCTTGTCAGAAATTTCGTCAACCGGCTGTAGGCGCATTTAACCCGATACGCCCATTTAGGAAACCTTTCCCCTAATCTTGCCTCAATGCTCTCCTGAGCTTTCCCAACGCCCTCCAAAATTAAAAACTTAGCTAACTGCCCCCTAGAAAGTTCTTAACGCCTTCCTGGAGGCAGTAGGGAACACTAGCGGGAGCATAAGCGGTATCTGTGGATATATTTTTGAAACCTATTTGACAACTCCAGTTGACGGTATTGGGCACCCTAAAGGAAATTACATTCATTGCTGGCACCTGATGTCTAACTGTTTTCACGAGTCCTCACGAAAAACGTCCGGCTCTTTTCAGCAGCGACTTCAAATTCGCTGCTTTTACAAAATGGTACCTAGCTATCTGCTGGCTGATTACTATGCATAGGTAGCTCCGTTCGAGTTGATGGCCGAGACCAGACGCCTTTTCACGCCGACCGTTCGGAAGAAAAGCCCATCAGAGGATAAAGATTTCATCCGCTCTTGGGACCATGAGAGCTCAGGAGGACTGTACCGAAACTTTCCCGGAGTGTTCGAGCAGATTAATTCGGCTTCACGGTGGCATAAAATTAGGGAATGATTGAAATTACAAATTGGATTTTAGTTTTGTTTCAAACGGATTTTCGGAAGAGGGCTTTCATCGAACGGGGCCGGTTTGAGTTCGAGTCGATCCTCAACGACCGGGGTCTATCGACGAAAGAGCAAAATTAATAATTCATACCAATATCGGTGGGTGCTGAGACTTTGAGGAATTTCATTTGAGATGAAACGGAATCGGTGGGTGTTTGAGTGGAGGATGGATTGTGAATTAGTCGTACGAATGGAATAGACGGTTTTTTCTTCTCTTTTCGTTGCTATGAAATATTCATTGATTAGTGGTAACAAATTCTGAAGCAACCGGTAGCGAAAAAATTCCAGCTGTACAAATTTTGCCGAAAGAATGGAACGTGGGAATAATTTATGCAGCACTGTTTAACATTTATTCATTACTTACATTGGATGCGGAGACGATAATTATCTGAAAAAGAGAAAAAAATGTAAGAAAATGATTCTCAATTCATAAGGGTATTTTAAGAGTATTTTACTAGAAAAAATTCAGCGTTGGTCGCTTAACGAGTATAAAGTACACTCAATTACTCAAACTATGAACAAGAGACTTTCAAAGGAAACTATTTAGTCCCACTATACGCGAACCTTGGAACGATACTCCTTTCGAAAGGATGGATGCAGTCTGCAAAACCACTAGCAAGCTCAACTTCCCCAACTGGTCATTATTCATTCAATTTCCGGAATGGTACAAAAGAACCCACGAGAATCGACAGTATTTACCCTCTCGTTTCACGCCCGGCACTACGATCTTGGGGACTCGAATGAGCAGCCAGCTCACTTCGTTTCCTTTCAAATTGAACTGAACGAGGAATGGTTTTTTCCCATTTTGCTGCGTTCTCACCGCAAAAAATAATACCAAAAGTTATGTCGAAAAAACCACTTGTTATGCATTCTTCCGCCGCGTGCCGGAGATTCCATCTCGCTTTTTCACCCATACATTGGCAAAATCGTCCATTTGGGACGGTTACGAACTTCACCGTTTTTCTTCCTGTGGCTACGGGAAATTGAAAGCTTGATTTGGGTACTTTTTTTCCTCCATCACGAATAAACGAAACCATGAGAGGAAACATCGAAACGGGAAGGGGATTATAATATGAGAAGCTCATTTGATTCAGAGCACCCCTAGCGGCCCCTGCAGTTGATGTTGTTCGTCGTTTGGATGAAAATGAAATATTACATACCCTTTGCGACTGACTTGTTTATGATTCCCAAGACGGACCTCGGGAGAGCTTGTTTGGCTGAGCCAGTCAGGCAGCGGCACCATCTGGTTGGAGCGCTTTTTTTGCTTGTATTTTATGGATATTGCATTCCCATGAGTAGTCGCACCAGCTAACATCAGAAGCTCTAAACGAACGAGCGAACGTTGAGGAGCAGCAAAAATGAAGGATGCCAAACCGAAGTCGCTTTTTGTTTCCGAAGACGAACATTATAATACGTGATGGTTCTATCGAGCATAAACTCCGATTTTGGAAGGGTTCAACACATGTTAGTGATTCTGTGAAGGACTTTCCACAATTAAAGTTCACAGTTGTAAATTTCTTTTTTCATGGTTTTCTATAAAGTTCACTAGCTCACCCGGTGTGCTTGGCTACACTTTCCAAAAATAAATTAAATTTGTTTAAATATTTGAAATTTAGTTTTATTTCCTAGGCAGCATTTTAAACCAAATTTCAGTATAATTCAGAAGCAAATGCTTTAAAAAAAGATCTGCAACTGGAGTTTCAAACTTCAGTACTAAGATGATGAAATAATATTTTCTTAAATTTGATCTCTAAATTTCATTTTCAAAATCTGTAACTTTTACTCTATCATCAAAAACTTCATAGAGTTTATAATGATGTCAAAATATATGTTTTAATGATATGGACTTCCAGCTCTTCCCGTTTCCAATGCTCACGAACTACTATAAAATCTTTTTTAGTATCATTTCGCTTTATTTGATTGAAACCCAATTTATTTATTAATATGTTATTTGTATGGTTAATTTGATGACCTTCATGTCCGAAATGTATTATGACAGAATCATAAGATTTTATTTGAATTGTTCCTTAAAATTTAAAAATTTCAATATTTTACCATCCATTGAATTTTTTAGGCGGTCTCAATAAGGTTTACCTATCCCAAAGAAATCTATACTAAATAAATGCATTGCTAGAATGGAAAATAAATAACAATTCTATTATGAAAACCATGCTAATTATTCCACTTTACGCAATTTTAAGGGAGTTTTTATTGAGATCTGTCTACCCATGGGTTCACACCTCATGCTTTCCATTTTGTTGGTATGATACGCATAGGTATTTACAGACGCAAATTGGTAACACCTATGAATTTTGATACTCAAAATATGCTTTACAAAATCAATGTTTTATATGAAACTTTACTGTAACTATAAACAATTCCCGTGAGCGTGGTTGAAGGCTAATTGATATTACCTTGATCGGTCCCACGGCTTTTCACTGAAGCTCTATCACATGGTCAAAATGGTCCGATCAGCAATTTTTTTTTTTCTTTTTGATATGAGTTTAACCCGTTAAGGTCATTCTTCCTCGGCCGATCAGCAATGATCGTTAGGCCTATTATTATTTCCAAGAACCTTGATTAATAACCTTAATAATTCAGCTCATCTTTAGAAGTTTTGCTTTTGACTTGAAACTGGACTCCAGAATTTGTTCTTTTAACCTGAAATTGGCGGTAAGTTGTGTAAAATAATTGGGTGAGCACTTCTAGATTGGATCTCTTGTTTATACAGGGTGGGGCAGAGTGGACTCCCTGATTTGATCGGTTAACTGTATAAAAACCATACAAGATTATTACAAAAGCTTTTATTTCTGAAATCTACATACAATGCCATTTTTTTTATTAAGTTTAAAAAATGATATCGTCCAGGTGACGACCTTGACAAGCTATGCAAATATTTAGCCTTTCAATGAAGTTTTCAAAAACTCTACGCAGCATGTTTCCGCGCAGAGCGCGATGGAGATTGTTCAATAGACGCTCTGGTCGCCATTTTGTTCTATGGTGTCCTCACACACCATTACACGCTGTAATATATTCTGCAACAGCAAAGCTCAGTCCGACAAGGGCTATTATTGGCACATCCCGGCAATGTTATTCAAACCGTGTGGAGCACATCTCTCAGATTTTCCCTTTTTCCCCCTTTTTTACAGATTAAACCTTTTTTTCTCAGATTTAAGCTTTCATCTCCTATGCTCTCAAGGCAAAAAAAGCTTAAATCTGAGGAAAAAAAAGCTTGAAAACGAGATTCACGAACACATATTTAAAAGATGTTGGTCACACGATACATAGACAAATCGTGTAACGTTGCAGGGATCGGTGATTATCGGTAGGTTACAACTACACAACACAATCTAACACACTGTGACAGCAAATCTCAACCCACCTAGGGTGATACTTGCTTGTTACATTTCACGAAACAATATAAAGGCCAACACCAAATTATTGCAAAATTTTGCACACTTTCTCACTGATGTGTATTGTTTAAATTCTGTCAAACTCGGAGTCATGTTTTTCAATTTAAATTTCTGAATTTTTTTTATCTCAAACACCGGGCATCTCTGTACCCTCATTTTCGTAAACACTTCAACCAGCTTTCAAAACTTTTTTTTCAATATGGCTGAACGTGCGAATTGACATTTGAGATCACCATAATAGATACATCATGAACACAGCGCAGCCCATATAGGCCATGATGAATCTAGTATGGTGGTCTCCGATTGGCAAAGTCGATCGGTTATCCGGAACATTTGGTCATTCAGGCGTACATTACCTGCAAACGGTGGATCAGGAAAATAGGGGGCAAACAACATTCGGTTTAGGGTTTTTGTTGTTTCGTTCACCCTTAAAAGACCTTTTCTATCATCACGATCTATGGAAAATTTCCTTTTTCTATTTCTATATCGGATCATCCGAAAAGTGCGGAGTGTATTGTAATTTTATAATTAAAAAAAATGTGTTCGTATAAAATAAACTCATTGAATACCCAAATCATTTCTTTATTTAGGGAAATTCATTTTAAATGAATAAAATAAATTAAAGTCCAATATGGTTTGAAATCTTTTGATCTTTGGTCTACGATAAGCTTGTGCACAGACATACACAGAATTTTTTTCAAATTGCAATTTTCCTCTCCTACACATGGCATCCCTGGACCTCCTTTTGACTGACCCACTTCAGCCAGCTGTCAAAACTTTTTTTCAATATGACTGAACGTGCGATTTGGAATTTTGGATCATCATACTAGAGTTATTATAATATAAGCAGTTAAAATAATTTAACGTACAGTAACAGCAAAACTCAGCTCCACAAGGGCATTTATTATACAACAATCAGTCCTACAAAGACTATTGTTTGATGCTCCCTTCACATGACACAATGTTACACAATTAACAATAGTACCTATTCACACATTACTCAACGGATATAAAATAACCTCGCTCGTAATACGGCTCACTGACAAGCCCAGTTCTGGTTCGCCAGAGTTTGACTTATCAAACTTTTTCACTTGACCGGTCGAAAGTTGAAATCGGAGCTAAACTAATTTCTACCTGTACTAACATTAATAGCTCGTACTAGTGAACTCGCGACAGGCGCGGTCCTATGGGGGGGGGGGGGGGTGATCGGGGTGATCAATAACTAAAACATATTTCAAGGAGATATTTATATATTTCTTGGATAAAATTTGGATCTCAAGGTTTTCGACTATAAGTTTCCTAAAACTGGGTTATATCTTATTTTGATTGAATTTCTCGAACAGGATTGAACTCACTTTCAACGATAAAAAATTTGCTTCAAATTGTTATAAAATATTATGATCATATCTTATTTTAATATGCATACAACATTCCATAAAACACGGACATCGAAGTCAACGGCCCAAACCGTGCTTTAATGAAATTCGCTCAACCCATTCATAAAAATGAATTCAATTTTTGGGAAACCAAAAATGGAGCATGGTTTAAGCAAACTATGTGAGTTATTGTCTAGAAATTTTACTCGAAGCATTCATATCTTGACGAGTTATAATTATGTAAGATTTTGTTCTGCCCAATATCAAGCTATGCTATCTGAATGAGATATAATCTTGATTTGAGCATATCAAAAACTGATATGATTAAGCTTTGATCGTATAGACTTTTTATATGATTTGAAATATTTTGACATCCTACGAGTACTGAATTATAACTCATATTGATAGAAAAAAATTGAGTATCAAAATATCTCATTTTGATATAATTTTGATTTTTCCTCCTGATCGGGAAGAGTTTAAATTAAAAAAAACCTTTCAAGAGATTTCAGCAATAATAAATCGAAGAAAGAGATTACGTTTTATGACTTTTGCGTTTCCTATGAGTTTTTAGTGCCAAAAAGGAGCAAAAAAGTATTTATATCAGCTGTTTCAGGAATTGGTGTTGCAGATAGAGATTCAAAAATTCATCTCTAGAACGCAAAATCTGCATTCAAAACTAGCACACAAGAAAATAAAATTCACATTTTCCGAAGTGCAAAGAATTTGAAACTGATTTCAACTTATTTAGGAGCTCTAAATGCATATTTGTATTATTTTATCAGCGCTTTTTTCCGGTATAAATTTTGAAAATACAAGGCTCATTGGAGAAATTTGTGCACTTTTAGCAAAAGTGTAAAATATCAAAAAAAAAATTAGAAAAAAAGGTATAAACCTAATGATTAATTTTCATAAAGACTGTGAGTAATTTACCATGAGAAAAAATTATAGGAGTAAGTATCTTTCCCCATTTTGTAAAATACGAAGATTATCTAGACGAAATCTGTATTGTTTATTTTCGGGAAGTTGTAACTTCTTAGCATTCTTCTCTCTGACCTGCATCGTTGAATAAATAAAGGATAATGAAAAGATTTACCATATTTTTTGTTGTTCAGGTTAGTTACTTCATCAATTATCATTCATCGATTTCACTCTGAACTGCTAAGTTTTAAAATTACTCAATGCCAGAAAATAAGAAGGGAAAAAATAGACAAAAAAATCGAGTTTAAGACGCAAAAAGCTTCTAAAATCAGTTTGCCACGGTTTTAATTTTTCCCTTGTGAATTAAAACTTTTCCCTTAGCATTCCACTATTTTTTCGGCAACAAGGCATTCTACCATGCAAAACAGTCAGAAGATCTTTTAGCGATTTTTAACCACCACTCCTGGATTTCTATAGATCTACAGCAATTATGTCACCGATACTGCTTTCAGCTCATCTACACAATAATATTGAAATTTTAATTAAAAATTTAGCTTAAGTTTTGATATTCTTAATCTGAAGGCTTGGCTATTTCAATTGCAAATGATTGAGACTGTTAACTAAAGAAGAGTATTAACATTCAGAATTAACCCTTCATTTCATTATTTTCTTCATAATTCAAAATTTTTAAAAAATTTGGTAATTATGTGGAGGTGAACAAAGACTAATCACTTTTGTTTATTTGTTGTAATACAATTTAAATTGAAAATTTTTGATGAAAACTTTAAATTCAAGAGCAAATCAAATAAAATTCGGTTCCAAAATTTAGAAACTGATTTTGATAATCGGTTTCTTCTACTTAATTTATATTTAAAGTGTTGATTTTATATATTGTGTTTGAAAAATTTGAAAATTATAATACTAATATACTATTAAGTATTTAAGTATTAATATAATACTATTTCCAAATCACGATTCAGTAAAATACCCCAATGAAGAATTCAATGCCCGTTAGTTATGTTTGTTAATTTGTTTATCGGGCTTATCGGTGAAAAGTAAAATACTTTCGATAAATTATAAAATACCAGAGCTCTAATATTTAGAAGGTCAGGAAATAAATGAAGATAACTTGATTTTTTTTCCACGTGTTCATCTCTCAACAACGTGTGTATTATTTCCATTGCAAAAAATACATTTATAACGAGAAATTTTTTAAAAGGCTCTTAAAATGACAATTCTAAAATACCTGATATGCCGACAAATAAAAAAAAATATCAACATTTTTTCGCAGTGGTTATTATAGATTCGCTGGTTGTTTTATAAAGGGATAACACAACCCCCCCCGCCAACCCCTCCCTTCTCCTTTCGCTCACTCAAATGATTGTTTTTTCACCAGATATTAACGTTCCTTTATATTGACTGATTTTTGAAAATTGGAAAATCACCCCCCCACCCCCCCCCCCCCCCCCCCCAAGAGCCGACTCTAGGACCGCCCCTGACTCGCGACACTATTTTTCGTCACCTGCAAGTCAAACCCTTTTACTAGAGGGGTCTTTAGTATTAAATGCAAACAAATTTCGGTGGATTACCTAAAGTTCATTTTAACCACAACATTTTTTGCATGTTTAAAAATAAAGATTTCAAAGATTCAATACAGATTTTCACAAGTTCTCCTTTATTTGATCAAAACGTAAATTGGAAAGCGTTTAGTATACTTTTAACGAGCTAACAGGAAAGATTATACCTTCCAATTCAGACTCAATAAATGGGTTATGAATAAAAGTAAATTTTCTCGACAATACTTCATAACAGCGTTTTTAGAGATTTTAAACTTTCTGGACGTATACATCCCATAAGGATCACTCTGCAGAACGGGATTGTTCAAAACAAAATACCTTTCGTAATCTTTTCGCATTTCAGATGAAATTTTCTTACGCTCTTCAATTATAATGATAAAAAATAATATAAAAAGAGCTCTTCCGTGCAATGTTTTTGTGTTGTTCTTTGGGAAACTTTCAAAATCTGCTCATCCCTAATCTTAGAGTTTTAAATTGTAATGATCTTTCTTTGAAATCTTCAATTTTATCAAATTTAAATTCAATAATTGGAAAAACCGTTCAAAAAAAGATAAAAATATTTTTTTTTAAATTATCATTGTTATTTTACCTTATTGAAATAAAAAACAAGAAAATGCAAATTACTACGAAAAAATATATTATAATTTTATTAAAGTCCCCCTTTTCCGTAATATGAAAGTACCAAATAAGTTCAAGTTAAATTTAGATAAATTTTATCTAACTAAATATTTTAATTACAGAGTCTGCCTTTAAAAATATCACTTCTTATTAAGCCGCTAATGCTTTATTTTCTAAATTATTTTCTCTCTTAATTTTTGGTGAACTGACAGATAATAAGCTCCATAATCTGATGGAATCTTTATGTAAGTCATCTCGCTTGTTAAATAATCTTTGGTGGAGCTTGTTTACCACTAATTTGGAGAGAAAATGAATTTAATTTAATTTAAAAAATATTACCTATTTCTGTTGAAGTTAAGAACAAATAAAGTGCAGAGTTTTAATATTTTTTAAATAAATTTTTACATGCTGATTAATTTTTGTTTTTACACAAATTTTCGAAAATAAAATTCGAATAACAATAAGTAGAAGTATTGTACCAATATAACTCTGATAATGGTGTGATTAAAATATAATCTGATTATTCACAAACTTAATTTCAATTATTTTGAGCTTTTGTTTTCATTTTTTATTTGTTTCAATCGAAGCTGACAAATGCAATTTCGGACTACAAAGTCCAAAAAATACTAAATTTATGTTTTGTAAAAATCTTGTGAGTGATTTTGAAATATGGTGAATTTTCAGCTCAAAAAATATACAAATATTTTTTTACTTTCTCATCATCAATTTAGTGTATCTACTGAGCATGTATAAGCATATCTCCCTTCCAAACTCTTCAAAATTATACTAGTTTCCGCTTGAAGACTCTGAACGCTCCCAGAAAAGTGGAGCTAACTTTCAATACCACTTGTATGAAGTAACTAAATAACAAATATTCATTGCATAATACGTGATTGCAAAGAAAAACAGTATGTAAATTGATGTTATAATTGAGGAACATAAAAATGTTTTTCCTCTGCTTGATAAAGTCGGTTTTTTTAAATTTAAATGATGTAGAAGGAAATCATTCAATTCTGTCGTTTTGTGGCCCGCGAAGCTTTTTTTAGAATTGAATTTTATTATTATTATGGTTTTTTATAGACATTTTACCACACCCCAGGAGTGGTAAAATGTCTATAATAAACCATAATAATAATAAAATTCAATTCTAAAAAAAGCTTCGCGGGCCACAAAACGACAGACGCGGGCCACATGTGGCCCGCGGGCCGTGGTTTGGCCACCCATGGTCTAACGGGTAAAAAAAACACCATTTTCACGAATTTTTTTAAAGCTATCGTACAAACAAATGTATTCAAATTTTTTGCATTATACAAAGCATTGTTAAAAGAACATTTAGTAATTTTTTCGTAGAAAAATATTGAAAAATGAGCCGGTGACGGAGCACTTTCAAGGATGCCTTTTAGAAAACAGGATTTGCGGTGGACACTGTATCTCAGCACAGAATCATCTGAAGTAAAAAAATCAGTGCAAAATATTTTTTATAAATTTTTTTCTGAACCCCAACGATTTTGTTTCAATGTTTCTTCTCCAAAGCGCCCTAGCTTTAACTATCCACCTATCATTTCCTATCTTTCGATTTCATTCTTCTAGAGTTCATCTCGCCGAAATGCCATTAAAATATTATAACGTATTTTATATGTAGAAAATATGTTCCAAATTTAAAAAGAATCGGTGAAATAGTTTTCAAATGACGATGTTCACTGACTTTAAAAATGTGCTTTCGCGTATTTCGTTTGAAGTTTCTGCTCTAGAATTCTTGCAGTATTAGATAACAGGAGATAAAGGCCTATAATTTCTACAGTTTTGCTTCGATTGACTTGAAAATTTGACACAACATTCTAGGAATGTTTTTCAATAAGAAAATAAAAAAAAATAAAAAAAAATCGATTTTTTGAAAGTGTTAGACCCTACTTCCCCCTTAATCATCATTAGTTTGTTTTAATCTCGCGTACGTACTATCTTCCTATAGAAAAGCCAACCAATTAAACTCGAATCATCTTCTTATTTAATCGATCTAAATCCCATTGTCTAAATTTACTTTGCATTAAAAGTGGTCGCTACAGTAAAATTCATAACATTTCAATTTTACGATTGAGATTTCGTGACATTATAATATATTGATGTCGCCGTAGCATTTGCAAAAAAAGAATGTCATTCTTGGTATCGAAATTTTACTAGTTAATGGTAAAATTTTCATAAATACTAGTGCTTGGAGGTATTAATAATATGTACGTAAACCTCCTACATTGATTCTTTCAATCCTCCCGCCAAGTCCATTGCCCGCTACCATATGTTCCAACTATCTTGCTGATGAAATTAAACACACAGATTTAGCAATCGGGCCACGGCAAATACGAAACACAAGCCCCACACTAGAACTCGTGCGCGCCGCCCGGTGACAAAAAGAGAGCCGCCTCAGATCTTTTGGAGGGCCGCCGCGAGCTGCATTGTGAGCCGCTGCCTGCTGTTCTGTTAACCAAAAAAGAGACCAGATTTCGGATAGCGCATCTCTTCGCCGAGAACGAGTGGAAAAGATAGAGGGAGCGTGTTTTTGATTAGAGCGAGAGTGCGTCAACAGCCAGAACGCAAACGATGAAGTGTTTTGCACGAGAGAAATGGTTTACGTGTGTTGCGCGTGGCTAAAAGAGTGCGTTTTTTTAACCCTGGCTACACCTTTCAAAAAATCAAAGAAATTTTTTTAAATTATTAAAAATTTTATTGTTTCGAGGGCTTTGAGGGCCCTCGCTGGCAGAAGGTCGGGATCTTAAATAATCATACCCATTTTGATGTATTAAACCATCCAAAGCTGTTCGTAGAATATCCGTTGAAATATATTTCAAAGCTACCTGGTAGTTTGCGTGTGTGTCCCTGGCCACAAATATTAACTGATTCTGATGATATTTAATCCATTATATACATAATTTTCTCTAGTTTCTCAATATTACAAAATTAAATCAAAATGTTTAACTCTTTAACTCTTTCTTAAATTACGTAAATTATGCGACGACAGTGCAGTTCCTCCTGCTGCTAGGTGGTAGATTTAGTGAGCGACAAGAAGAGAGCAAAATGATTTTATACTAATCCCGTGACTACGTGAGCGGTGCAAGATTTGTACACCAACCTGCTGAAAATGTGTGCCAATCTGGTTGAAACCTGACAGCTTTCAGTGAATTCGAAAAACGTTGCTACAAATTTTCGAAACACTATACAAAAAGTTAGAAAGAGAATATTCTAATGAATCTCTAGGTATATAAAAAGTAGCCAATGTGAGTTAAAACTTAAGAAAAATTATAATGACAAAATCTAGTAAACCCAACAACACGAGGGGGAGCTCAAAAAATGATAAAAAAAGATGTGAGTTTCATTACAGTATACTGAAGAACTGAATATTTTTTGAAAAACCAAGTAAGTTCTATGAAAACAATACTCAAGATAACGAAAACAAAATTGAATTTAGAAAATCGTTCTTTTTATACGTATTTATGTAAACGAGATACAGCGATGCAAATACAAAATTGGGTGTCATTTTTAAAGAAAGAATTTTCTCTACCGGGAGTTTCGGGAAAGCGGCCAAAACTTTCTTTGGCCCCCAAAAATTAAAAATCCATGGATGGATTTATTCTAGACAATTGCAAATGTTATAAAATCGACGCAACTTAGAAATTGAGAAATTAGAATAAATTATCTATACAATGAACAAAAAATGATTTAAAACGGTCTATAGTAGTATATAGTATAGTATAGTAGTTATTATTGTTTTTTTGAGGGAGCACTTCCCAGGAGCAGTCACAGGAATTTGACTGGTACTACAGATTGTGTCACTCTCCAAGGGAGCTTTTGAAATCAAATTTTTACAATTTTGGAAGAGTTATGATGATTAGAATGTGAGCATCGAGTCATACATATTGACCCGAACAGCTTTGGAATGTTAAAAATTCTCTCATATCAAATTTAGTTCCATTGGTTGCTAAGTTTTAAAGCATTACAACAAAATTTATATGGATTTCTTTCCTTCCTTCCCCTCTTCAGTAATACGCAAGGGTCTATAGCAATCATATTAACATACCGCTTACCTAAATACCTTTCCATGCTTGATTCCATTTTTTGGCTTTGTTAATATAAATTGAAAGCTTGAGCTTATAAAATTGTATTAGGCCCAACTCCCTCTTCCTATTTATTTGTATACTAACTGGAAGGAGGGTGGTGTGTCAAATAATCATAGAACCAAGATTATACCAAAAAATGTATGGAAGCCTTTCTCCTCCCTTCCTTTATTCCCAATCCTATCCTGTTGAAGCTCACGAGTTATACAAAAACCTAAAAGAGAGGTCCATCTCCCTTTTTATCTCCCCATTTGGATGGAGAGGTGAGTATTTAATATTCATAGAAATATTTCTTGTACCCAAATACCATTTGATGTCAAATTTGGTTTCATTAGCTCGATTAATTCTCGAGTTATGCAAAAAAAATATATGAAGCCCTCCATCCCCTTTTATATTACCCCGCAGAAAGAAAGGAGAGGCTTAAATTTATCTAAGAAAGATTTTTCGTATTCAAATAGACTAACATGCCAAGTTTGGTTTTATTTGCTCGATCAGCTCTCCAGTTATGCCGTAAATTTTAAGGGAGCACCTCTCTTACAATCCCCACCCATTTTTATTTACTCATTTAAAAAATAACAGCTTTAATATGACTTGACTGTAAATTTAAATTACGGTCATACACGTCAAACTATCCTGGACTATTAAGTAAGCATCGGAATAACTTGAATTTAGAAAGTCCAAATTTTTTCCCATATTTAAAATCACTATTTCTATGTATTTATGACACGGGAATTAAGAGACACCGAAAATATAACAAAGGAATTTTATATAATTTAATACCCCTTCCACAAACTGGGCGCCAGTGCCCCAAAACCAGAGCAACTGGAGTGCTTCCGCAAATCCTTGCCTTTGATAGTCAAGCGCCATAAAATTTCATCTGTTACCTCACACTGAAAATCGTTACCACATGTGGCACCGAAAATATGGGAATTCCACCTACCTACACACTCACACCCACCCGATGGGATACCCTGACTCGATTCTCAACCTTAAACATTGAACCGGACTTGCAGGATGCCTGAAGACAAACTTCCGCGTGGAGCTTCACATATCCGGAGCTTCAAACATCCGGAAAGAAGGACGATAAATCGTGGAAAACCATTGCTTTAGTCGGAGTAGCGGAGAGTAGAGTTAGAGCTACTTTCTCAACTGATGTGGACCTCGGCAGGTCAGTCGCAGCTCCTGTAATCAGTCCTGAAGGAAGGTTAATACCGGTAGAGTTGCGACTGTGTCTGTTGATTTAGGACTTCCAACGTTTCCGAATCGGCCAGCAACCATGCACCGGACTTTGTTTACTTGACTCAAACACACGCGCTGGCTGGATTGTGACAAACCCAAACCGGGATGATTACCCCGGTTATTCTAACAACTAAATTCGATTCCACATCTGCGACAGAACAAGTTGTTCATAGTTGGGTTCCAGAAAGTTGAAGCTCAGGCCAATTCACGGGAGTACACACATTAATTAGATCATTATTTTGATAGGTTGAGCTCATAATTATAAGTTGAAATTAGTTGCCGAGAAATGAGGGCTGTTGAAAACAAAACTCAAACTAGCTGCTGTTCACAAAACATTCTAAATCTGAGGAAACGATACATTTCTATTTAATTCTTTGGGGAAATGATCCTTCATTACGGATAATAATAATATTTAAGCATCAAAAACTGAACTGTGCTTCAGGTACAAAAAATCAACAATCCAGTTTTAAACAATTTCGGTACTAGCTTAGAAGCATTTATCAACCAATTTTAAAAAATCTTAAGCTTCCGGCAATATCTAAATGAAATGAACATTAAAAAGGGATTGTGCAAATATATCACCCAAAGCTGGTTAAAGAGAAAATACAATCATCTAAGTCAGGAGTGAGCAACCGTTTAAATAAAAACAAACTCGTTAATTATAATGCAAATAATTATTTGCAGAATAATATACATTCGCTAAGCAAAACGAAAAATACTAAATTGGTAAATGTAACATCTATTTTTTCTAATAAAAAAAACAAACAAATAAATGTATAACTCATTAAAAATCTTTATGAAAAATTTTACATCGTATTTATTTACAACCCAGACAATACCTGCTAAAATCAAGCACGTGACGAAAATCAATGCAGCATTTGATGTCGTTTTTGAAATACGAAAATGACAAAAATGACAAAAATGACAAAAATGACAAAAATGACAAAAATGACAAAAATGACAAAAATGACAAAAATGACAAAAATGACAAAAATGACAAAAATGACAAAAATGACAAAAATGACAAAAATGACAAAAATGACAAAAATGACAAAAATGACAAAAATGACAAAATGACAAAAATGACAAAAATGACAAAAATGACAAAAATGACAAAAATGACAAAAATGACAAAAATGACAAAAATGACAAAAATGACAAAAATGACAAAAATGACAAAAATGACAAAAATGACAAAATGACAAAAATGACAAAAATGACAAAAATGACAAAAATGACAAAAATGACAAAATGACAAAAATGACAAAATGACAAAAATGACAAAAATGACAAAAATGACAAAAATGACAAAAATGACAAAAATGACAAAAATGACAAAAATGACAAAAATGACAAAAATGACAAAAATGACAAAAATGACAAAAATGACAAAAATGACAAAATGACAAAAATGACAAAAATGACAAAAATGACAAAAATGACAAAAATGACAAAAATGACAAAAATGACAAAAATGACAAAAATGACAAAAATGACAAAAATGACAAAAATGACAAAAATGACAAAAATGACAAAAATGACAAAAATGACAAAAATGACAAAAATGACAAAAATGACAAAAATGACAAAAATGACAAAAATGACAAAATGACAAAAATGACAAAAATGACAAAAATGACAAAAATGACAAAAATGACAAAAATGACAAAAATGACAAAAATGACAAAATGACAAAAATGACAAAAATGACAAAAATGACAAAAATGACAAAAATGACAAAAATGACAAAAATGACAAAAATGACAAAAATGACAAAAATGACAAAAATGACAAAAATGACAAAAATGACAAAAATGACAAAAATGACAAAAATGACAAAAATGACAAAAATGACAAAAATGACAAAAATGACAAAAATGACAAAAATGACAAAAATGACAAAAATGACAAAAATGACAAAAATGACAAAAATGACAAAAATGACAAAAATGACAAAAATGACAAAAATGACAAAAATGACAAAAATGACAAAAATGACAAAAATGACAAAAATGACAAAAATGACAAAAATGACAAAATGACAAAAATGACAAAAATGACAAAAATGACAAAAATGACAAAAATGACAAAAATGACAAAAATGACAAAAATGACAAAAATGACAAAAATGACAAAAATGACAAAAATGACAAAAATGACAAAAATGACAAAAATGACAAAAATGACAAAAATGACAAAAATGACAAAAATGACAAAAATGACAAAAATGACAAAAATGACAAAAATGACAAAAATGACAAAAATGACAAAAATGACAAAAATGACAAAAATGACAAAAATGACAAAAATGACAAAAATGACAAAAATGACAAAAATGACAAAAATGACAAAAATGACAAAAATGACAAAAATGACAAATGAAAATGACAAAAATGACAAAAATGACAAAAATGACAAAAATGACAAAAATGACAAAAATGACAAAAATGACAAAAATGACAAAAATGACAAAAATGACAAAATGACAAAAATGACAAAAATGACAAAAATGACAAAATGACAAAATGACAAAAATGACAAAAATGACAAAAATGACAAAAATGACAAAAATGACAAAAATGACAAAAATGACAAAAATGACAAAAATGACAAAAATGACAAAAATGACAAAAATGACAAAAATGACAAAAATGACAAAAATGACAAAAATGACAAAAATGACAAAAATGACAAAAATGACAAAAATGACAAAAATGACAAAAATGACAAAAATGACAAAAATGACAAAAATGACAAAAATGACAAAAATGACAAAAATGACAAAAATGACAAAAATGACAAAAATGACAAAAATGACAAAAATGACAAAAATGACAAAAATGACAAAAATGACAAAAATGACAAAAATGACAAAAATGACAAAAATGACAAAAATGACAAAAATGACAATAATGACAAAAATGACAAAAATGACAAAAATGACAAAAATGACGAAAATGACAAAAATGACAAAAATGACAAAAATGACAAAAATGACAAAAATGACAAAAATGACAAAAATGACAAAATGACAAAAATGACAAAAATGACAAAAATGA
>NC_073692.1:22795433-22819903 GCF_029784155.1 Uranotaenia lowii
TCACGATCCAGAGTTTCCTATTTTGCTACCGATAAATACGAAGCAGATGTTTTGCGTTGTCATGACCCATTCAATTTTATAGTGTCAACAGTTGAGAATATTTTTACTACATTTTATATCGTTCCATATTTTAACCAAAAAAAGCAATTTGATGTTATAAATCAACATTCGAAAGCATGGAATATTTTAGCTACACCCTAAAAAAACATTTCGTTGCACGAGAACGATGTTTGGAACTGAATGGGAAAACAAACTGAACCGGAAATATTCACCGCGCCACAGAATCGACCGACGACGCTTAAAAGCTCCACAACGCAAATGATTGATGCTCCATCAGTTGCCGCTTTCTTGGGCGGAAAATTTACTGTTAATTGTTTGGCGCGAGTTGTTTTTCCATCGAAGCTTCACCGACTAATGGAGCCACAAATCAACCACCCAAAGATGGGTTTTCCATGGGAGTCCCTGGGCGGCAGTTCATAAATGTTTCCCGCATGTAACAAATTATGTTCCTTGGAGGGAACGCGGATGTGTGGGTTTGTACGTGTGAAATAAGTCATTCATGTTTCGAGGTTTCTTGGGCGTAACGCAAAACGGCCTCAGGTTGTAGTAGGAAGCTCATAAAACATCCGGCAAGGACGCCAGAATGGGGTTCATTTTTCAGTCTTCATATTTCAGAAAAGTACTCTGCTTAAATTTTCCAGCACACTGCAACGACTGGCTTCATCTTTGTGACAATCTGGCAGTCCCGCATCTCGAAAAAGCCGTACATTTTCCGAGCGGGAGCAATTTTTAGACGACACAATTTGAAATAACATTATGGGTGCCTACCTACCATTTCGTTTTTTGTTTCATTTTCTTGCTCGTTGGCTGCAGACTACATACAAAAAACGCCGACGACGACAACGGAGGTTTCAGGCGTATTTATTCATACGGAATTATGCAGGCGCTGAAGCGCAACGGAAGCCGGAGACAGCATTTTGTCATTTCCCATGTGAATGGAATAAATTGTTTTCATCTTTTTTTTCTCTCTACCTACACACCTACCAGAAGCGTGACATGCTTGAACAAATACGTAGAATTTAAATTACCGCCAACGATTGCAAAAACTTTGCCTAGAACTTCAAGAATTATCGAATTAGACACAACTTAATCAATTCTTTTATCAGAAATTTAAAATTGGAAGTACATTTTTTGGGTAACTATTTCAAAATCTGATTCTGAATAAGTGCTGTGAAACCAATATTGAAGCTAAATCAAGAAAAATAAAATTCCATAAAAACTCATCAGCTTATTTTAAATAATAATTCTTGCTTTAAAAATTTCGTTTTGGTGACATAAATAAAAAAAATTCACTTCATAATTTTTTTTTGTATGATTAGCCAAATAAATGAATTAAATCCCGTTTATTTCCGGCAAAATCCGGGCAAAATCCGAGCTGGAATCAGGGCAACCGGGCTGGACCGGACTTTACAAAGTTTTGTATTAAATATCCAAGCAAACTCGGATACAATCGGGCAATCTGGCAACCTTAATCGTGGGTGAATATATAGGAAATTTCTTTTCCGGTTTTAATCTAGTTCTGGACAGATGGACTTCGAGCATAGTGGCACTCTGACAGTGATTATCACGTTTTTCACATAAATCTTTAAATTTGAAATCGATTACTTTAATCTTAGTTTTGAAATCATTAAAATCCATACGTTCATTTTGACCAAAAATAATTTTTTTGACAACATGCATTTTGAAATTTGTAAAAAATGCACTTTAACACGCAACTGTTATGATGAAAAAAAAAAAATTAAAAAAAACATGATCTAGGACCCATTAGCTCCCCCTTCATTTCCTGCTTAATTTTTAAAGTATATTTTTTCTTACTATCCTGGAAATACTCACCCACTAAAAAACATTTAAACTGAAACTGACCGGATGAAAAATAGTTTCTTTTTTAAAAAAGCTTTTTTTAAAATTTAAATGACCCTCAAAAATAAGTCTAAAATCAAACTTAAAACTCAATTTTATGGAAACCAACTAAAGATTTTTATTTTGAAGCCTTTATTTTGAGTCGTATGAAAGCTATTACTCATCAAAGTTGAAAAATTATTTCAAAAACTATTGATTTATTTGTATGAAGAATTGAACCCTGTTATTTTTTTTAACTACTTAATTTTTGTTAAGAGCTTTAACACTTGAGGTTTGTTTACAAATTAAGAGATACGCATATTTGCTTGAATCTTTAGTCAAGTTATTCAATTTTTGATTTTTTTTTGTGACTTGGTGGCATCTCAGGATACTCTCTTGAATGCTTTGCATTTCTAATTTTATAGATGCTCAAAACTAATTCTATCTACTAACCTAAACCTAGAATTGTGGATGATATAACTGATTTATGTTATCATACTCCGAGTTACAGCACTTGCTAATACATTTTTCTTAAATTTGGTTGCTAATTGCTTGGTTGAAGAATTGAAAAAAAGATCGTAATTTTTTTTACGAGCATAAACGTATATCGTTAAAAAATTACGAATTTTCATCATATTCGGACATCTGGAAAACATGTTATCCCACGTTACTCCACTCTCATTACTACTCAAACATTTAAATATAAGTCTCAACTATTCAACAAAATCAAAACTAGTTGCTACTTTTTGCCAATTCAAAAGTTATTCACGTTTTAGTGAAACATGTTTTTGGACAATTTTCGTACTTTATATAATGGTTTTTGCTAGAAATACTTGAACTCAATCGAATTTGAAATGCAGCTCATTTAAAATTTTTTCAAAACTTATTTTCCTCTTAGTTATTTTGATAATACTATTCCGGTTTTATGAAGTTTTTTTTAATCTACAGACAAAAAGATAAGATTTTTTGGAATATAAACTTTCTACAACGTTCTCAAAACCTATTCGGTCAGATCAGGCCCGTGCGAAGGACTCGTCCATGGGGGGGGTTTTCGAAAATGAAATTTAGTTAGAAATACCAAAAATAACAAAAACGGCACTGTGTGTTTTGTAGATAGACTTACAAAAACGAGTTACAGAAAATACGCAGTAAAACCAAAAATATTACTTTTTAAAATGTCTCCTAATATTAGAATTTTAAAAGCGGCTTGCAAATCTTGTCAGCAGTTCTGGAGGGTTGAATTATCTGAAATCATAAAATTTATCTAAAATTATATGAATCTATATATGGTTCCATCTAAATCCATCTCTTTTGATTTTCCGATTGTGAAAACATTGGTGAAATTTTAAACAAACAAGGTTAAAGATTTAAAAAAGTCACTAAATACTTGAATCACTTTAACTTTTTTGTGATAACGTTTATGCAATCTGGAGTTGAAACGTTTGTCATAATTTAAGCTTTAGAAAAACTAAGGATATCAAATATTAATTGAGTCAACATTGCGCCTTCAAATTAACCATTGAAGTTGCTACTTCAAATCATTTTTCAAATTTTCAAGGACAAAAGCATGAAACAAAGTTATTCTTATTGAAAATTTAGATTTTTGGGCTTCCAAGAAGATTATGTTTTCAACACACAAAAATTTAGACTCGTAAAAACAAAGTTCTACAAAGTTTGACTTCAAAATCGGTCATATAATTGAAAAAAAAATGCATTAGAACTTGGTTATTTTTTTTTTTTTGGAAATTCAAATAATATGTTAACTCATTTTATCCGAGTTATTGGATAAAGTCATGTTATTTTAGTAAGAACATTTCAAAACTATGAATATGAAAATTTGTTCCATGAGGAACAAATTGATGACATGTGATGAAAATGATTCTTATCAAATTCTACTCGCTAATTTTAAATATATATTGATTTAATTTCTATCAATCTGCCTTAATTTTAATGATCTTATAATTTTCTTTGTTAAAGTACATAACTTTCATCAATGAGGGCTTTTCGTGTATTAAAATATAAACAACGGGAAAATATTTCAGCTTTCTCGGTCAATTAACGGATCCAAAACAAGGTTTTTTTAGATAAAATTTTAACATTTTTGGAAAACTATTTTTCAATAAAAACGTCATACAATTTTTTAACTCATTTATTGAATTCAATTGATGATTCAAATTAACGAACTTTTCGAAATATGCAAATGCTTTAATATTTGCTTCAAAAATATATCAAATCCGATTTAGTTAATACAGCATTAAAAATTCGTTTAAAATCTATTATTTTACAAAATTGGGAAAACTGAACAAAAAGAAGACTTTGATAAGTTTTTTTTTTCACAGGAGTCAAAATGACTTACGGTCTTAGGGGAAAAAACCTTTATTTTAAATTTGTCAGAAATGTTTCAAAGTTTTATCAGAAAAGTGTAGAATTTTCTAAAATAATTTATACATATTTTCAAAAATTGCAAGACAACAAAATTAATCGAAATTAGCTCTTAAATTCTTTGCAACTGAATTAAATGTGAATTTTGTGTAGTTTATTTTGGAAGAACAATAAACGCAAATTAAAGTTGATGTTGAAATTGGTGACCAACCAGGACCAAAGAAGAATATCAGCATTAAATTTGTTATGATATATAAGTGTTTTATTATTATCGAAGTGATTAGTAATAATGTAATGGATGAACTTGTTTAGATAAATGTCTTATTTAATAAAACCAATTTCAAAGTCGAGGTAGGGTTTAATATTAAATTGTAAATCGAAATTGACAATTAAAAACTAGTCTCAATTCATAAATGTCATGTACTGGCGCAGAATGCAATGTCTTAGACCTAGAGTGATAAAGGGTTAAAAACCGCCGGAGGCGAGAAAATTTTGCGACATGTATTTATGAAAACCTTTTGAGGTGAAGCAATTTTTCGTTACTATGATATATTCATTTCTTGAACTGAAAAATTTTACTTGGAAAAAATCTCCATGGGGGGGGTTAAACCCCTAAAACCCCCCCCCCCCCCCGTTCGCACGGCCTTGGGTCAGATGCATAGTAGCTTTTTACTTACTTAATTTTTGATTCAAATTTTTTTTTCTATAAACTGTTTCTACAACATTCGTTCAAAAGGAGAAAAAACCAGATCTTCTAGTTTTACTCAAAAATTAAATAGAAATTATTTTCACACTGAGTGTTTGAATATTTATAAAAACAATGAAACCATGTTTTAAGCTGTCACATTGAGCAACAGCCTACTTGATCCACTAGCTTCTTAAATAAGGCACCAATATGAGTTTATGGCTTATTTATTGGAACTTATTTTTTTTTATTCTCGAGTTATACATAAATTTTATTGTTTCATAGATGGAATAAATTTTAAGCCATCATAATTCAATTCAATTTGATTGATTTGTTCCTTGTCAAGCTCCTACTAGTTGTTAGATCTGCTATGGTTACTTGGTTAGTTTTTAGAAATGTTGACATTTTGTACCATTTCTATGAAATCTTCTTCTTCCAGAAAAGAGATTGGTCTAAAACTAGTGTTAAAATAACATGCATTTCTCTCTTGGCAAATTTGGATCCATTGACATTATTAATTCAAGAAATTTGTTGATATTAAGGTATCACTTGTATGGGAGCCCACCATCCTTGTTAGGGGAAGGATTTTAAAACATCATTTAACTATTCAACGGTCCAAAAACCCTTACATTATAATTTCCACGACGCTCGACTGAGTAGCCTTCAAGTTGATAAGGAAAATCTGCTTAAAAAAGTTATCTAGATCAAATTTCACAACATCTAGATGAAAAAAAAGTTACATCAAATTGAAGATTTTGATCAGATGAACAACTTTTCAGAAGACTTCAAACTAGTAGGATTTGATTTTAAAAAGTTATGAGGTTTAACCATCGATTGGTCAGGTCTGCCCCACTGTACCCTGTGTCCTTAAAATTATGAAATCTAATAGACGGAAAGAAAGTTAGAAGAAATGAAAGATGGTGATAATAAGCGGGACTAATTCTATCTGTATCTACCACTTCATAGAAGTGCTCGAACAAAAATTTGGTCTTCTAATAAAATTCAATCATTTCCACCAACTTTCATTTCTTCCTCCAACTTTCTATCCGTCTATAAAGTTTCATAAACTTACGATGTTCTTACAAAAAAGGACATTACTTTTCACCGACAAGGCCGATAAAGTAAGTAGGAATTGTTGATTTATTGTTATTCAAAACATTTTTGCAAATTTCTGCCAAACATATTTTTAAGGACAGGAGTTTGTAATTTTATGGAATAAAATAATTTGTAAAAGTTTCCAAAACCGTAAAAATAACGACAACTAAATATTAAAAAAAAAAGTATATTTTTTATTTATGATTTTTCCTCTATTTTAGATCAATTGTTTTTATCTCAAGAATGTGTTTCGTATGTATGTGACTCGAATAGGTCCCGGCGTTTCCAAGATTATGCTAAAGTTTTTTTATGCGGTATGAAATCCGTCGTCAACGTATAGGACATGGACGTTTTTCGCTCCAAAACGTTTTGATTCACATAAGCCGCGTAGAAGATCCGTATCCATGGCAAAAGTCCGTGTACGAAGAAGCCGTGTTAAAATAACTGAGTAGAATCAAACCGCGTAAAAAACAGTGTATCGGATCTTGAGTTACGTTCAAATGCACAATAAAAATTAATTAGAATACGTCTTAAAACTAAGTGTTAACACATTAGCAAATTCACATAACCACTGTAATCAACGTGTATTTTCTATGATCAAATCTCTAAAAATCAAAATACAGTAATGAGTTGAGTGAAGAAAATTTCATCATGTTTAACAACTATGGAGGGATATAAGCAGGATAAAAAATAAAAATAAATATTCTCGTTAAGGAGTTTTTTTTTTAAAAGGCATACTTTTTGTAAACTTTTATAGCTTAGAATATTTTTGAAAATAGGTAAAAATTGTATAAAAAAATTCTGCGTTTTTTCTGACAAATCTGTAAAGATTAGTTTAAAAAATTTATTAGCTGAAATTATATCAACTATCTTTAAGACCGCAATTAAATTATACTTCTGCGAACTAGAGTTGATATCTTTTTGGTTCATTTTTTCAATTATGTGAAATAATAGAATTTTAGGTGATTTTTCAGTAAGAATTAACTAAATTGAATTAAAAATATTTTTACAAGCAAAAGTCCAATCGTTTTGCAGACTTCAACAAATTTATTAAATGAAATAAAAACTTTTTTTTAACTTTCTTCAGTAATTTTGAAAATGCTTATTTTTCCAAATTAAAAATATGAAGAAATTACCTTTTTAGATCATTCATCGTCATCATCATCATCAAAATATTATATTCTTATTGAAACAGTATAATAAATAATATTCAGAATCAGTTTTTGCTTTTATGTAGATTTGATGGTTCATCAATTTTTTAAATGCTTATCTGTATTTTAATTATTTTAAATAATCTTTTCAGAATTGACCATCATTTATGAAAGGTTCGAAAAACGATTCTAAATAGTAACTTCAAGAGTTGATTTCAATAAGCAAATACTAATTAAATTAATGCTTTATGCTCTCAATATTTACAACACGTCTTGGAATTCCTTATTTTGTAATTTTATCAGTTTCGTATTTGATCATACAAGAAATCACCCATTTCTAAATCTGTAATTTGTCGGAGATGTTGAGTTGAATATGTTGTTTTTCAAATTTAGAAAATTATGATTGTAAACTTCAACAAATCATGAATTGACTTAATCAGACAAATCATATAAATGACTTATATTTCGATAAATGTAAGAATATTCAATTGGATTTCATCTCTTTCTTTGATCACTGGCTGATATTTTCATTTGTATCACATTAAATTTATTTATTATCTATGTGTTTTCAATATTTTCTCTTAAGTTTAAATAGATTTTTTTTCTTATCGAAAATTCACATTTTTAATCTTGATTAAATATTATTTTAATCATGGTTTGTTTCTGACCTGATCTGAAATTTATTTCAGAATTGGTATTAAATTGGTTTTTAACAGTGTTTTTAAATATTGTGCTATCTGTATGTGTATTTTATGATTTATATGTCCGAAGCTTTGAATTCTGGTTTTATTCTGAATTTGGATTTGCATTTGTTTTCTGGCATTTCGAAAATATTGACTAAAAATTTCTTGTTCAGAATATGGATTATCATTTTAAATTACTATTCAATAACTTACTGGAAAAAACACTGATTTGAAACTTTGATTCTTATTTATTTTGAATAGGTAAATATAAAGTACTATACATTTTTGGTATTGTAATTATATCTAGCAAAATTTGAATTTTGAAGGTGTAAATTTATCCATTTTATCCATTGATTTATCCATTTTTTTAAGTCTGAAAAAAGGAAAGGAGGAAAAGAGGGTACCCGGGACAAATGCCCCCCCCCCCCTCTGCATCTAACCCTGCTAATTTATGATGCCCCATTTGACGGTATACAGGAGGATCAGAGACGTTAAGGATTTAGCATGGGGACTTCTTACAGGTCATGGAACGATTTCAGCCTTCAAAGTACTGATTCGGAACAAACCTTTATTTTTGGTCTTCCATAATGTAGGTTCAACATAAGTAGGAGTGAAATATGATAAATTTATTTGACTCCCCTCTTACTAACCCAAAGTTAGGAAAAATTTGCCCGGCTAATAAAAACTTTATAAGTAAAATGCCTGAATAAAACTATTTGTAAATAAAAAAAAAGAGTATTTTTCTTACTATTTTTAAATAACAATGCAAGGCGATAATTATTGAAGCTAAGCAATCCTTGATGGAGTGCGGTGTTTTTTTTTTCGCTCGTGTCGATTTTCTTTGCGCGTTTAAGGAAAATTTACAAAAAATAAATTTTAAATAATAAGTCTTTTATGTGTATCGTTCGATTCATAGAAATTGAGTGCGTTATAAATTTTAAAGTGGAGTAATTCTTATCGTAATGGTTTGTGAAGTTGTTGGAAGTGGTCGTATCAAAGAGGCTTGTACTACGCTTTCCGGACCGATCCGGGACCGTTGATCTCTCAGAGGAAACCCAGAAACTCTTGACTGATTCGGAATAGTAAGATAAGTACCTGTTTTTATTAGGTGATTGTATTTATTCAAAAGTGGTTCTAAATACTATGATTCTGTTTAATAATTCGAGTTCCTTTGTTTTTTACTAAACATGCTCGATTTTGCAAATTTGAAATATTTCATCTGAAATGGTTCAATTCTTTAAACACTTGCACACAAGTTTGATTCCTAACAGCATATATTTTGGAGCTTTCACTAAAAGCGCTTGTGAGGTATGCTAAAAGTAAAACTTGAATAGCTTATAGTTTTTCAGATTTTATAGGGCGCAAAGTTTCGATTTTTTTTTCTCCAAAGATTTTAAATGCAGTGTAGGAAATAAAGGATGATGAAATATCGGCAGTGAGTAAAATACGTAAGAACACCACATGTGCTACTTGAAAATCTGTTGTGTGTTAAAATATGATTTTTTTTTTATAATAATAAAGAATTTTAAATTGTGCTAACAGTAACTGCTATCATTTGTTAGTTTTAGAAAATGGAATATTCGTGTGATATGAAACTCACATAAATAGGCAAATAAATAAAAAATAAACTTAAATTTATAACATACCTATTTACCTCAGCTTTCAGGTTATTGGACTGCGAAGAGACTTTTTAAACTGTCCAATAAGATGAGTAACTTTTCAATAACAAGTATTGTTACTGATTTTTAAAATAAACTTTATCAGCTATATAAGATTGAATATCTCACTTGTTTACTCTAAACAACCAACTTTTTTGGTTGATTTGTTTTCTTCGTGCAATCGCGTAACCAAACTGAGGCAAAGAGTAGAATTGCACTGATGAGTTTCCAAAAACGGTCTAGTCCAGTTATCACAACATAACAAATTAAAAATTAAAAGAAACAAAAAGGTGAACCTCTTCATCCATTAACGAAACTTTATTAATTTAAATATTTTCTTATAAATATTCTTAAGTTTGATAAAAGTATCTTCAATCTTAAGGATCGTTTTTGAAAACTCATAAGTGTATCAGGAACAAGACTAAGGAAAACAAGTTTATTTAAAAGAAAATTTAAACAAATTTTTTACTTTAGTTTTAAACTTTTTATCACTGCCTCAAAGATAGAAATAGGAGTTTCCTTAAGAAAAATCTGGGAGCATAGGAGGTGTAAGGGCTTGTGATATAGCTCAGTTGGCAAGTCTGTTGCTTCCTGAGCCGATGTCCGCGAGTTCGAGCCCAAGAGTAAATATCGAACACAGTTGTACCGCATAAGTTTTTCAATATTTGTCCGCCAACTGGAACGTTGATAAAGTCGCGAATGCCATAAAGATGGTAAAACGACTATAATCGAAACAAAAAAAAAAAAAAAAAAATAGGAGGTGTAGGAAAACTCGATCGCCATTCACCAAAATGGATCCTGATCTATAACCTTTCCCCTACTAACAAAACCCTTTCCTTGGATATTTAAATATAGATTCGCAGACGTATAGACGGTTTCTATAGTTGGTGGTATTGACTTACCTTTTTATCTGAGTATTTCAAAATTATTCTTTGGATTATTTAGGGACAAAAGGTTGTTGATTGATCCTAAAAATATCTAACTAACAATCATTCCTTCATTCCTCATTGACTACTAGGACGTGGCCGGCGCCGTTATTTTTCATTTTCAAAGGGGGAGCACGAGTTTTGTGAATTGTGAATGAAATGCTAATCCCAAGCACCATTCTTTTGGCCCTTGCACAAAACTGATGGCCTCGATCAGCAACCATTGGCGAGGTAGAACTTGTTCTGCTTAGCCACGCCAGCGATCAAGGAATTTAAAGCGTAAGTTGAACAAAGTCTAATATAATATGTTATCTGAAGTTTCAAATGCATGATCATATCTAAGCACTTCAAGTTCAATGATTTAAGGTGGATATGAGTAGTCAACTAAGCTAAGCTAAGCTAACAATGCAAGGCGATAATCATTATCATACGTTCAAAAAAGTCATAATACCCTCAATGACTCGAAGTTTTTTCAATAAGATAAACATGCATCTGAAAATATAACGCCTCAATTAAGACTGAATGTTTGCACAATGTAGAAAAAAAAGCATTGAGATTCATTTGTCAGACATTCTCACAATCTCTGAAGTTTTGAAGAGCAAATGATTTTTGTTGAAACTTACGGTTTTCTTTGGTAGCAGCAAGCAGCAACTTCTGCTGCCACGAGCAGAACCAAAACATAGTTTGTTTTGGTTCCGCATGCTTTGAGTCAATTCGCAATTGAAACAATAGCGGTGATGATTGATGATGACAGCTGATGATGGTAAACACGGTATAAATGTTTACATCATCACACGGTCAAGCGAGACAACACAAATTGGGTTCGTGGTAACACAACAGTGTTGCCAGATATTCTGGGTAAGAATATCAAAGTACTCATTGAGAAATGAGTACTTTCCCGGTTAGGGAATATAAGAAGTGGAAAGTGACAATTAGCTATCGCTAATTAATATGGTTGTATTCTAATGACCTCACTGACGAAACTGAATAAAGATAACTCTATTCCACCACTGAAACCTGCGTTTTCAACAATTTTCTTATCACTACTCAAACATGCACTTTACACGACCTGTGTCCGATTCCGGATCATTTGGCATCAAATCAACTAGTGCGACACAACATTCGCATGATTAATTTCATCTCCCAGAATCTTTCAGAATGCTACTGCCTTCTCGAAATTTGAAAGCATGCATCCGAGAAGAGCTTGTACGTATCAATCGACCCGTATCCGGAGTTAACACCCATCCAAAGTCGACCTGCAAAAAGTCTGGGACGGTAAAATATCACCGACACCATCATCAACATCCTCATCATTATCATCATCGCCGCACCGATATCCTTGGCTTTACCAGCAGCATCGTTATAGTCCTCGTTCGTCGCTCGGCAGGATCTAAGCGGTTCCAAAATGTTACGACCATCGACGTCCATGATGATATTTTCAAGCAAAGCATCCGCATCTCGATACCTGTCCTTCTGTCTATGAACCGGTACATGGCCGATACTCATTTATGCAAACTGTTATCGCCAAGTTTTGGCTCTTCTGGCTGTGGCATTCCGGCACATAACTAGGAAGCGACCAACAACAACGTCAATCCTCCAATGGTCGTGGTCGGTCCAATGGCGCCATCAACGCAAAACGGTTCCTGAAAAGATATCCTCTCGAAAGTGGGGGAATTTCTGCGAAGATTCCGTTTTATAGCACAGCATAATCTTGCGTGTATATCTTACGATGAAAGTACAGACACAGTTTGCTGAACCAACATATGCACTAAATCTTCCCGCCAATCCCCGAAATTTGGGGTGGAATGGCGAGGCAAGAATATGGCATCCAAGGCATAAACAACCCATCCAGCCCGATCAAAATCAGAGGAAAAGCATTTCAGCCACTCTACAGAAATGGAGAGAGACAAGATAAGCGTGGTCAACGGACAGGCTTTTGGGTACAGGAATTCTGGGGGGCCGCTGCCTTTTTGGAAATCCATCCATCGCCGAGACACTTGACAACCGAAAAACCCGAAATATAATACTTTTCAGAGCTACTAAACATCCCACTAAGCTCAAACTGCTGCCCCAAAAAAGGCCGCGTGTTCCGAGATTTGGAATGTGGGTGGTTGGGTGAATGACTGTCACTGGACCGGACTGGGATGAATGTCGATTGACAGCCACATGTTTGTGGAATCTGGCGGGTTGCCATTGGCAACTACAGCTGATTGAGCGTCGTGCGTCGGGCGGTCGAACAAAAGTCGTTCCGAGGAAGGCAATGGGATGCTGAGTCAACCCTCGAATGAGTTCTCCTCGTGCCGAAGACACTCACGAGAGCTTGATCTATATGCTCTCCCTCCCGTCTTGGCAGCGAATTGCGTGGGGATAGGGAGATCCGGATAAAATTAACACGTGGCATTTGAATTTGAGTAACAGAACTCGAACGGAAATGGAAAAAATGCTTTTCAATTCGATAATCGAAACGACGAAAAGTTTAAATACAACAAAAATTATATTTCATTCACAGATGACATTGATTTCATGACGAATATTCAGTAAAAACCTGAATGAACTAACGTTCCTCTAAATGGTTTAAATAATAGTTAACATGCTTAAACATGTTATCATGCTTAAATTAACCGCTCTAAATTAGTTTTGAAAAGATGTTTAACACGAGACTTAAATAAAGGTACATTATTGCTATTTCTGATATCTGTACTAAGACGGTTGTACATATTTGGACCTGTTTTAAGGAGTCTCCTTTCTCCAACTCTAGTTGATGCATTTTCAACAAAGAGCCTATCGACAAACCGGGTGTTATAATTATGCGAAACGTGTTGTATATCGAAGTTGTGATGGATATTCTTGATCTTAACTATCCGCTGCATCATTAATAAAGTTTGCAATAGGGTGGTCGGATTTACCGGTTTTTTTCAAATCCGGTATTTCGGTATTTGTAAATTATAAAACCGATAAAACCGGTAAAACCAGTATTTTTCAAAGTACATCGGATTCATGAAAAGGTTTCGTCCAATTGCAGTAGTAATGGCATAAAATTCTCAGAATTTATAACGGAATAGATTTAGCGACATTTCCAATGGAAAAAAATGGTATTGTGCCTTTAAATTATCCCTATGTCATAAATCTTTCATCATTCTTATGATAATGATTTCTCATCTGCATTTTATTATTATTATTTCGCTGTGATGTTGCGGAAATTCTAGAAACTTCATATTATTTTCAACGAATTTTTTATCTATACTCTGTAAAACAGAATTTATATTTAAGAACAGATTTCACAGATTTAGTTAAAGTTTATATAGTCTTTAATGAAAATGGTATGAAATTGGTATACAAAAAGATTTTTCGTTAAAACAATGACTTAACTAATTAATAAACAAAACTCAAAACACTGTCACAAAGTTTTTGGTTGACTTACAGAATTACAGATTATTGTTACCTAAAATACAGATGTTTTTCCTGCAACCTAGGTCGTGATCGCATTAGGTTTGCCTTTCCAAAAATAAAACGAACAAATAGATATAAAATCTATTAAAAACCAGTCAAAATTCAGCAAAATATAGTTGTTTGGATCTGATCCATACGCTCTTTGTTGCTGTAATACTGTTGCAAATTTATAAAAACTTCGCTACAGCTTTGTCTAGAAAAAGGAAATGCTTTAACAGCATTAAAAATAAAAAAAAACACGGAGTTCCATCAATTACCTTAAAAATATTGATAAAAAATCATACAAACTGTCTAATATGTGTTTAAATGCTGACTCCGTTGAAAGTTTCTTAAGAACTGATATAAGAATTGATTTTTTTTTAATGTCTTTATTATAGAGATTTTCAGCTTTCAGCTGGTTCATCTTATAAGAATTGATGTTAACATGTGTTTGAATGCTGACTCTGTTGAAACATTTTATGTTTTGAAACAAACTAGGAAGTTTCTAATCAGTTTTCAATATTTTCGTTTCAAAATTTCAAGTTTGTGAAAGCCCGGCACCGCTTAAAACGATTTTGATAAACTTGGCCTGTATATTTCATTCAGATCTTATTAATTTTTAAACTAATGAATAGGGCAGAGTGGGGATACTTGATCCCCTTTTCTCATTTTCACCATATCTTTTTGGAAAAATTTAGCAACTCGCCATCTTTGACATTTTCTGACAGCTTGTAACTTCAAGTTTCTATGCTCCAAAAATAAGAACGATACTTGAACCCATTGATGAACTAGAAGCATTTTCGTGGGAGTAAAAAAATTGCGATTTTTCTGAAGTTAGGGGAGAATTGATCCCCTATTGAAGGAGACTTGATCTTTTATTTAGGAAGCCCTAATCCTTGTATAAAAATCAAACAAAACTAACTTTGTCTCAACGCTAATATCATTGCATATTTAAAGGCGCCATTTTTTATAATTAAGAGAAAATTAATTATTTTTGCCCTTTTCTTCAGACAATTGTTTGATAAATATTAGTTTTTGGATAAATATTAGTAATTTCATAATCAGCAATCATAACGATCAATTCAGAAGAAGAATATGCCGTTTAAAAGGGGATCAATTGTACCCATAATCAACATTTTAGAAAACTTTTTCTGAAAAAAGTTGAGAGTTTTCCATTGCTTTGAAAATATGGCATTATGATGTTCATTTTACGCTCGAACGATTGATACATTGGAACAAATATTTTTTTCATAATTTTCCCATGTAAGGAACATTTTAAAGTGATGAAAAAAGATCTTCAAGTTACATTTTGTGAAATTTTTCAAACAAAGTTCAATTACTCAAACAATTATTTTGTTAATATTTTTTAAACTACAAGCATTGTTATTTTGCTCATTTTAGCACATTTTTCTAGAATATTTGATCTTTGTAAGACATTCCAGTTTCGAGATATAGCTAAGGAATCAAGTATCCTCATTCTCCCCTACATATCACCAAAACTAGATTTGAAAAACTAAATAAAACAAAAGCTTAGAGTTCAGAAGGCTAGAATCTTCCAATCATCAAAACATAGGCACATAAAATGCTGTTAAATTGTATAATTAATATTTCAAAATGGTAAAACGATATTGTTAAACCCTTTTAAAACTAATCTTATCCATATACATTTGGTTTATGAATTTTCAAACAAATTTCCCAAATTGAACAGTTACATTTTCAACATATTTGATTTTTATTTGATAAGTTTGTCTTTGTTTCTCTCTGTTTTGTTTTTTTTTGTTCTGAAACCTTATTTTTCTTACTTTTCAAGCTTAATTTGTAAACGATAACACTGCTATTTTCATTTGTCCTTGACCCGTTTTTGAAATTGACGACGACAACATATTCAGGTCTTGTTTTTTTTTTAATTTATTTTTAATATTTTATTTTTTTATATCAATCTTGATATTAAACAAATCTATGGAAAGTTCAAAATGTAATTTAAAGTTGCACCACTAGAGTTAAGTATTAATGCACAATTTTTATTCATTTAGTATATGTTTTCTGCATTTTAAACAAGTGCTTAGAATTCCATATTTTAGTTTTTATCAATTTCTTAATAATAGCACAAGAAATTGATTCCAAACTTGGACTTTGTTGGTACTTATAAATTTTCAATGATGAATTGAATATGTTTTATTGTAAATATATTAAGTCAATGTTGTGAACTGCAATGACTTTACAATTTATTTTGATAACAGGAAGAATCAAATATGAAAATTGATCATAATCAGATATTTTGCACTGGCACACTTGAAAGAAAATTTAATATAAATATTCATCTTTTAATCAAATTAAATTTAATATGCTTCTCAGTGTGTTTTGAATAGCTTCTCTGAAATTCAAAATGGATATATTTTCTTGCCCAAGAATTTTCATTTAAAATTGTGAAGAATTGTTTTTTAGATATTCATGTTTTATTTCTGACTTTATCTGAAATTTATTTGGGATTTGAATTTTATTTATATTTAAATCTGGTTTCATTTTAAATTTTATCTATTGCTGCACTGATTCTTATGTTCGAGGATTAAAATTCTTATTTTATTGAAATTTTTATTCGTATTCGTTTTCTAGTGTTTCGCAAATTTGTATTTCAAATTTGAAAACTAGACTGCTTAAAATTTAATTTCAAGCAAACTTCAAATTCAGAATGAGGAACATCCATTTGAACAATTTATTAATGACTTCTGGAAAAATGTTTTGATTTGAAGTTTTGATTCTGATTCACTTTGAATCGTTGAAATTCATATTTTACTAAAGTCTATGTCATGGTCATAAATAGAAAAACAGTTTTAGAATCCAATTTTCTTGTTTATTGTGCATTTTAGCTATTGTTATTATTTCTAGCTAAATTTGCTCCTTCCCCAGGAAAGGGTCCTTCGCACGGGTCTGGTCCAGCTCCTTGATCTGGTAAACCCAATGCTATACAATTTTTTATCTCTCCTAGGTCACTCCATAAAAGTTATTTCAATGTTTATTTTATGCCAATTATAACTAGAAATTTGGAAAATTATGCATTGTAACTGTACACTAGCTCCAACAGCTAGATTAAAGTTGCCAGAATTTTTTCAGCTCGTATCCGAGCCGGAAAAATCAGGGCTACGTTATCTGAAAGCCTGACAAAATCCGGCCATTTGATTTAAAAATTGTCGACCGAAAACACGGGCAATATCTGTACATTGGAGTCAAAACCCAGGAAATACTAAACAAAAATCAAGAAAAAAAAACTTGAAATTAGTAACTTATACTCAAAAAAGAAGGGTTCTTCACTGAATGAAACTATGATTTCAAACAATGATACACGTTCATCAGTCGAAAACCCACTGAGGATGCTAGCAAGAAGCTAGTGAAATACTAGAATTAGGGGTTTTCAAGCACTGTGGCTGAATTTAAAGGAATTCATCGACTATTTTGAAATCACTGAAAATAGTTTTTTTTTTCATTAATACTCAACAGAAATTTTTTTTTTTAGAAAAACTTGGTCAAAACATTTTGTTTTGGACGCCTACAACACGCCTACAACAAAATTACAACACAATTTGTTTTTCTTTCTGTTTGATTAAGCAAATAATGTGAATATATCTGGGCAAAATCCGGGCTTTTTTCAATAAAATCCGGAAAACTGGGCCGGACCGGAATTTTCCCGGACAAACCCGGGTAAAACCGGACAACCTCGCAAACTTAAGTTAGATGGAAATCAATTACTAATTAGAATACTATTAGAGCTGTCTCAACCGATAGAAACTGTCAAATGATTGCAACACTGGTTTTTATTTGACATTTCAATAAAAACGAACGGTGGTTTAAATCTTTGAAAATACATTTCTCCATCGACTGTCTTGAATTTCACGAGTCGAGCTTTTATCCCAGCTTTTTTTCTCAACCGAGCATCTCTCGCAGCATCCGGAAAAGTTTTCCTCTCCATTCGAATGCTCTCCCAAAACGTGAGAAAAACAGGAACTCAACCCCGGGTGGTTTGCTGTCACTAGTAATCACCCGAAAGTGGCTTTACCATGTTAGTCCACGAATATGGGGCCAGAAAAGTCACTCACTCAATTAGTAGCCCACTGATCAGGCAGCAGGACCTCCCAGCCTTCGTCGGGGTGCACTTGAATTCAGTCTAGCAGGTCGTGTCACGCGCGTCGAACATCATCATCTCATCCGGGGTGCCCCAGATTCCTGGACAGACGGTCGGCGGATATTTGGATAGCTGCTCTCTGGGACAGTTTGAATTTTTCCTTCTTTTTTTTGAGGGGTAAGACAGTCACAGTCAGTGTGTAATTGATCCCTCCCCCGGTCCTCCGTCTTTGGACTTTTAACTACTATTGAGGCGAGGAAAGCAAATTGTAAGAAGCTGTTCTGTTCAAATTGTGCGTTTCTGGGTTGACGGTGGAAGGATTCTTTTTCCTTCTTTATTGCTTCAGCGGTTTTTTAAAGGATGGAGCCACGGATTTTGTAACGGTTTTTTTTTTCTGTCGGTAGTGTGTCCTGCTTGAACTCAACCTGTCGGGTTCTTATGGTCGTCGTCTTAGTCGAGCGTCGTCGGTTGGCTCGGATTGGGACAAATGTGATTGCGTGTGGAAAAAAAAGGATGCTGCTGTTACGTGCCCCAGAAGGACGCGCGATTTTTCCCTTCATTCTACGCTAATTAGTGCTAAGTGTGAGGGTGTGTATGTGTGAGTTTGTAAGTGAGCTTTAGTGAGGAGTGAATTTCATCAGTGGCCGACCATCATTCATGGAGATTTTTTTTTGTGCTGTTACGTGCCTAGCCAAGTCAAGTAGATACCTCCAGCTCATCCTTCGGGGGAAAAAGTGCGAAAAAGGCAAGCAACAGCAGTTAGGAGAGATTTTTAATTAGTTCTTCAGCTCGCATAAGAGTCAAGTTTTGTGCGCCGACACTGGAATTCAAGGATATCCGAAAAGATTAAGTGCTCCTTAGTAGGAAAATGAGCATCTTGAGGATGGAATAGGCTTGGTCTGACCTTTGAGTGTAATGAAACAGCGAGAGGAAAAAAAGGCTGCTGGCATTTTGGAATTTGATTGCGCTTCGTGGAAATTTAATCTCGCGGCTCGCGGTATCGTGCTTTGGCAGTTCATAACAGCTCGTCATCGCAAGTTTTGTGTTCCGCCAGGAGTTCTGCTCCTCATTGAGCATCGTCAAACGGCTACTGTGGATTTAGTGTTACCTTAGTATCCTCAGCTTTAATCCTGCAGAAATCATCGCCTCAGAATTATTCTACATCCGTTTCCTGTTCAAATAAAACTACTCACGGGAGCAACCACATCTAACAGCAAAGACAAATATTTGCCACCACCCCGTTGATGTTTGTGCAAGCAAAGTTAATTAATTAGAGTGTGCTCGTCGTAGTTAGGTTTGTGCTTCGTGTGTGCCACCGTGAAAGAGCAAATGATAAAAAGCGGAAAGCTAATTTCCGTCATGTGCAGTGAATGGTGCTGAATGAGCTTCTCAAATGTATGTTTGAAAATAAAAAAAAACCACGCTTCCAATCAACGCCAGAAGCTGTTGCTACTGCTGAGTGATCATCGTTAGTCAATATTTGTACAATATCTGTATGTTGTCGGGGACCCAGAAGTGATCATTCACGGAACGCTGCGGAAATTTTGTTTGGATAAAATCGAACACTGACCCGGACTTGGTCCCTGGAGCTTCCACGAGACAGGGTGGACAGTTCAGGTAAATTTCATAAATCATTCTGGTCCAACAGATGCCATCACCGGGCAAACAAACAGGTGTGGTGCTGCAGAACGTGAAATGTCACGTCCGGATATATTTACACATTAGGGCTTCTGGAGCTGAATGCAAATCAATGACCTCGTATCAATTTCTCTCAGGGGTCGTTGGGTTGAACCTTGAAGGAATAAACGAACAAACATGTGCGGATTTCTTCTGGTTGGCGTTACGCAACAAATTGACCAAGATGGCGGATAATAGCAATTTGAGTCAAAATTGTAAAAAGAAATCAATTTTGAATTCTGTGTTCGATTTCAGGATAAGATTTTCCTAAATTCAAAGATTAATGTATTATTTATAATTTTATTACTCAGTTTTATTAGTGACACTTTACCATCTTCAGAATTATTTATCATACTTGGATATTTGAATTTGGAAAAATCTTAACCTGAAATCAAACACTGAATTCGAAATTGATTTGTTCTTAAAATTTTGACAGACATTGTTTTATCTAAAAATGAAACAAAAAAACTGTGGCTCCAGAGAGCTCTTATCTATTTGAGCTCTCTGGAGCCACAGGTTCACTGTTTAACTTTTTCTAATAAATTTTTCTGTGCAGTGAAATTTTTCTTCATTTTGATGTATAAAAAGGTTTCAAAATTGTTTGGATCTGTTCGTGTGGGTTTGTTATTACCAAAGTTAAATCGTTTTACTCTCTAGAGCCACAGTTTTTCTATATATTTTTTTACATCTGTCTAAGGGGTGGAGTGTTGCCCAGCGACTTAATTTTACTTACTGATCATTTGTTCATTTTTTGTAGTTTCAATAAAAGCTTCAAAAAGACACCGATTAAATTTAACCGTTCGAAAGCTTTCTTTTAAAAGAGGTTAATGGATAATCCGATTTGCGTGCCGATTTTGACGTAGGCATATGCACGCACATCAAGAGAATTAGCTCTCATGATCCGATGAGCATAAATTCCACGGAACACCCAATCGATGGAAAAGCTGTCAAACAAATGGAGCTATCTGGGCTGGTTTGGTGTGATTTAATTATGCATTCACCGAACTTTATTGGGCGGTCTGCTCGCAGCAGCGCCACAGTTTGAACCCAATAATTTTTCCTCCGTCCGATAGTTTTGCGGTTTTTTCCTTGTCACGCAGCATTAATCGGTTCAATATAATTATCAATATTCCGAGTGAATGGGTGGGTAATAAATTGGAATGATATAGTTTAATGAATTGACCGTACACAACAAAATTCAATTGAATTTCTGAAAATAATTGCTGATGATGAGAAACTTCTCACCATTCATCGAAATTATATTTTCCAATTAAATATAATTATGATGCATTTGATATTAATTTTCCAGAGCGTTTCTGCATACGATGACAGAAGCAATAAATTTTATTTTGAGGGTCTAAAATACAAAGTTAAAATGACAGAAAAGACAAAAATGACAAAAATGACAAAAATGACAAAAATGACAAAAATGACAAAAATGACAAAAATGACAAAATGACAAAAATGACAAAAATGACAAAATGACAAAAATGACAAAAATGACAAAAATGACAAAAATGAAAAAAATGACAAAAATTACAAAAATGACAAAAATGACAAAAATGACAAAAATGAAAAAAATGACAAAAATGACAAAAATGACAAAAATGACAAAAATGACAAAAATGACAAAAATGACAAAAATGACAAAAATGACAAAAATGACAAAAATGACAAAAATGACAAAAATGACAAAAATGACAAAAATGACAAAAATGACAAAAATGACAAAAATGACAAAAGTGACAAAAATGACAAAAATGACAAAAATGACAAAAATGACAAAAATGACAAAAATGACAAAAATGACAAAAATGACAAAAATGACAAAAATGACAAAAATGACAAAAATGACAAAAATGACAAAAATGACAAAAATGACAAAAATGACAAAAATGACAAAAATGACAAAAATGACAAAAATGACAAAAAAAATGACAAAAATGACAAAAATGACAAAAATGACAAAAATGGCAAAAATGACAAAAATGACAAAAATGACAAAAATGACAAAAATGACAAAAAGGACAAAAATGACAAAAATGACAAAAATGACAAAAATGACAAAAATGACAAAAATGACAAAAATGACAAAAATGACAAAAATGACAAAAATGACAAAAATGACAAAAATGACAAAAATGACAAAAATGACAAAAATGACAAAAATGACAAAAATGACAAAAATGACAAAAATGACAAAAATGACAAAAATGACAAAAATGACAAAAATGACAAAAATGACAAAAATGACAAAAATGACAAAAATGACAAAAATGACAAAAATGACAAAAATGACAAAAATGACAAAAATGACAAAAATGACAAAAATGACAAAAATGACAAAAATGACAAAAATGACAAAAATGACAAAAATGACAAAAATGACAAAAATGACAAAAATGACAAAAATGACAAAAATGACAAAAATGACAAAAATGACAAAAATGACAAAAATGACAAAAATGTCAAAAATGACAAAAATGACAAAAACTACAAAAATGACAAAAATGACAAAAATGACAAAAATGACAAAAATGACAAAAATGACAAAAATGACAAAAATGACAAAAATGACAAAAATGACAAAAATGACAAAAATGACAAAAATGACAAAAATGACAAAAATGACAAAAATGACAAAAATGACAAAAATGACAAAAATGACAAAAATGACAAAAATGACAAAAATGACAAAAATGACAAAAATGTCAAAAATGACAAAAATGACAAAAACTACAAAAATGACAAAAATGACAAAAATGACAAAAATGACAAAAATGACAAAAATGACAAAAATGACAAAAATGACAAAAATGACAAAAATGACAAAAAATGACAAAAATGACAAAAATGACAAAAATGACAAAAATGACAAAAATGACAAAAATGACAAAAATGACAAAAATGACAAAAATGACAAAAATGACAAAAATGACAAAAATGACAAAAGAAAATGACAAAAATGACAAACAAATGACAAAAATGACAAAAATGACAAAAATGACAAAAATGACAAAAATGACAAAAATGACAAAAATGACAAAAATGACAAAAATGACAAAAATGACAAAAATGACAAAAATGACAAAAAATGACAAAAATGACAAAAATGACAAAAATGACAAAAATGACAAAAATGACAAAAATGACAAAAATGACAAAAATGACAAAAATGACAAAAATGACAAAAATGACAAAAATGACAAAAATGACAAAAATGACAAAAATGACAAAAAAAATGACAAAAATGACAAAAATGACAAAAATGACAAAAATGACAAAAATGACAAAAATGACAAAAATGACAAAAATGACAAAAATGACAAAAATGACAAAAATGACAAAAATGACAAAATGACAAAAATGACAAAAATGACAAAAATGACAAAAATGACAAAAATGACAAAAATGACAAAAATGACAAAAATGACAAAAATGACAAAAATGACAAAAATGACAAAAATGACAAAAATGACAAAAATGACAAAAATGACAAAAATGACAAAAATGACAAAAATGACAAAAATGACAAAAATGACAAAAATGACAAAAATGACAAAAATGACAAAAATGACAAAAATGACAAAAATGACAAAAATGACAAAAATGACAAAAATGACAAAAATGACAAAAATGACAAAAATGACAAAAATGACAAAAATGACAAAAATGACAAAAATGACAAAAATGACAAAAATGACAAAAATGACAAAAATGACAAAAATGACAAAAATGACAAAAATGACAAAAATGACAAAAATGACAAAAATGACAAAAATGACAAAAATGACAAAAATGACAAAAATGACAAAAATGACAAAAATGACAAAAAATGACAAAAATGACAAAAATGACAAAAATGACAAAAATGACAAAAATGACAAAAATGACAAAAATGACAAAAATGACAAAAATGACAAAAATGACAAAAATGACAAAAATGACAAAAATGACAAAAATGACAAAAATGACAAAAATGACAAAAATGACAAAAATGACAAAAATGACAAAAATGACAAAAATGACAAAAATGACAAAAATGACAAAAATGACAAAAATGACAAAAATGACAAAAATGACAAAAATGACAAAAATGACAAAAATGACAAAAATGACAAAAATGACAAAAAATGACAAAAATGACAAAAATGACAAAAATGACAAAAATGACAAAAATGACAAAAATGACAAAAATGACAAAAATGACAAAAATGACAAAAATGACAAAAATGACAAAAATGACAAAAATGACAAAAATGACAAAAATGACAAAAATGACAAAAATGACAAAAATGACAAAAATGACAAAAATGACAAAAATGACAAAAATGACAAAAATGACAAAAATGACAAAAATGACAAAAATGACAAAAATGACAAAAATGACAAAAATGACAAAAATGACAAAAATGACAAAAATGACAAAAATGACAAAAATGACAAAAATGACAAAAATGACAAAAATGACAAAAATGACAAAAATGACAAAAATGACAAAAATGACAAAAATGACAAAAATGACAAAAATGACAAAAATGACAAAAATGACAAAAATGACAAAAATGACAAAAATGACAAAAATGACAAAAATGACAAAAATGACAAAAATGACAAAAATGACAAAAATGACAAAAATGACAAAAATGACAAAAATGACAAAAATGACAAAAATGACAAAAATGACAAAAATGACAAAAATGACAAAAACTACAAAAATGACAAAAATGACAAAATGTCAAACATGGCAAAAATGACAAAAATGACA